>NC_046365.1:29603281-29654597 GCF_011125445.2 Fundulus heteroclitus
TTTATCACAGAGAGGGCATAAAACTAAAATAAGATGCTTGGGATTATATTACCAACCAGTTTTTTGTTTACAATCACATCAGCCAAGAGCATGTACTTTGATGCTATTTTCATGACTTTATTCAAAATCAGATAAAAGTTGGGAACGTACTATGTTTTAACGTGCAAATAGGAAATGTATCTGCAACTTCTTCATTTATTATTTGATTATATAATACTTTCAAATAAACTGGAGCAGAACCTTTTTCTTTTGTGTCTTTAGAAAATCATTCAGAATCACTCAAAATCCGTCTCAGCCAATAAAAACCGCATTGATGGATCTCTATTTTATGTGCCTCTGAACGGCACATAAAATAAAAACACCTTTTTATTACTTCTTGTCTAGCATTAAAAGCAGAATGTTCAGATTAATTTTGGCACACAAACACCATAACGGGGATACTATTCAAAAGTGAAAAACTGAGTTTAAAGGAGAACGTGGCAAACTTGAATATAATTTAGACATTATAGGAAAATGGCGCTAGCATTGTGGAATCATCTGGAATATTTTTGATGACATGGCTCTGTTTTCTTTACCCTGGAATTTGCTTGATAATCCCACAATCTTTTAAGGCTGGCCGCAACGCAGCTGCTGGATACCTCGACCTGTTCAGGCATCAGAGGTTTTTTTCACGCCCAACTTCATTACAGTCAAACCTCTTTTTAAGATCTAATAAGATAACTAGTAAGTTATTAAGATTTTGAATTAATAGCTAGAACACAGCCTGGCCAATCAAACGTCAGAATAATGTTGGTTTGTATATCTGCTGTAAACAGTTTTCTGTGCAATTTAAGTAAGCCTAGATGTTTGTGGATACGCTGAGCAAGTTAATGTATGCATTTGTGAAGTGTGTGTGTTTATTTACAGTTATAATGTTCATCAAAAATTTTCCAAACCCAGCTGAGTGCCGCAGACACCACAGATGTTCACCTCTCACCTTCCCACCCCGACCAAAGGGAGTCTCCCTGTGAGCTCATGTCTGGAGCTCTGCCCACAGCCGGTCTGAAAGGGATTTATACTGCAAAACCAACTTCAGGTAAGCGTGTGTCTAATAATATTACAGAATATTATGAAAAAAAAAAACATAAATAATCCCATTACACTGTGTACAATTGATATTTAAAGGTGTATTGTTGTTTACCTTGGCATATTTCTTTTTAATCAAAACCTGGACTTTAGCAGTATAATAGTTTATTCACCAAATTCTGCTGCGCTTGATACGTTAACTCAGAAGGTTTGAGTAAATAGTTTAAAACTTTTGGATGTTATGTCATCCAAACCCCACAAAGAAAACTGCACTTTATTTTCAAAAGTTTATTATGGAACTTAAAGTCTACTATGTAGAGTGGAAAAAAGTAAAATTCAACATTTTAACGTGTTTCTTAGTAAATATATTTGCAATGGGCCCAAAACCTGTCAGTAAACAATCTGCCCTCCATCAGTGCCAATTTATATCAGTCTTGATGGCCTGTACAAAGGGATTTCTCTGGAATGTTACCGCATAAGAAGCATATCATGGTTAGTAAAACCAGAGGGTAATTATCAAGACGTGCCTGTGCAAATTCTCAGTTATCCGGGTCATCGCAACAGCAAACAGGCTTGAATCGGTGGCAACCGGACTTTTGCTCAGTTCCTTCTGAATATGTTTCGACACCTATCCAGGAGTCTGTCAGTTCTGGTGGCTTGCACTTCAGCAACCTGCAGTTGCTGTGCTTCTATTTTTGAAGGACTAGGAGGCCCATCCTCCTAGACCCATACTAAATCAGATGCAAATCAGGACATACTCAACCTTATTGTTGTAAAACTTTCTGATGGCTTTGGTCACATGTGTTTTCTAATCTTTGAACGTTCCTGTTAGAACCATTGGCGCCATATTCTGGTTTGGTAGTTAGAAAAACTTAATTTGTGCAGAAACCACATAAGGTGATCCCTGCAACATATCTGGCAGCGGAGTCAAAACAAAAATAAGAAGATTTGTCCAAGGACCATCTGCAAAGAGTTCCTTGAACACCTTGAATTAGATGGGAGAGTTTTTTTCCATTGGAAACAGTAAGTAATGGCTTTAACTACGGTGAGCTCTATGAACACTCACTGCAGAAGACTCCATTGGTGAACAAAAAAGCCTGTTGAAGCTTGTTGGTTTGCTGCACAGATAATTTAGGGGAGAGCCTTGTCTGATATAGATGAGACCAGAATTGAACTCTGGAAATTATTGCAAATGTTTACATGTTTAACACATCTGAGGAAGGAACAGCAGTACACCAAAATCACCATACCAACAGTGAAATTTTGAGTTGTCAAGCTGTCTTTTAGCATATATTCTGGTAGACTTTATATAAATGATAGAACAATGAATTTAGATACACTTTTTGCAGTTTTTCTGAAAGACGGTGATTCCAAGAATAAGGAAAAACAGCTAATCTGAGTGATTTTTGAGGCAATTTTCTCCTTTCAGAAGAAGATGTAAAGTTTTCACCACCAAGAAAACCTTTTTCACTATGTAGTGAATACATTTCAGTAAGTGTGTCCAACACTTAGTCCTTTTAATTCCACATTGTACAACATCACAAAATATAGCGACAAAGCTATTGTGATTTCTGGATGAACTGGGTTCTCATCTGTTGTGAATTTCATGTCAACAGTCCCATTAAAAGCAATTTTTTGAAGAAGCTCTTTGCTGAAAAGAAAAGTAAATCTTCCTAAAAAAAAAATTAACAATTCTTTTTTTCTGCTATTTTAAAATGAAATCAAATGCAATTTAACAAGAAACAACTAAAAATGCTTTTAAATAGCGCACAGTGCCCTCTAGGATCAACACTTATGCTTGAAGGTTGAGAACTTTTGCAACTATTTTGAAAGATACTGTGTAGAGAAAAAAATATTTATTGCTCCATAATACTTTCCCTCTAAACTTGACAAATGATGGTGGAAAATCCAAGCCCAGAATATTGTGTTTTTAATTCTCTGACCTCACTTTGATATGTGGCTGATCACCCAGAAAGAATGCCATTCTTTTTACCATACAATGGTTGTTTTTGTACGCTTGTACGTGTGTGAATCTGTGTATAAAAGCTGTAAAATATGTTTCATGGCAGGCTAGACTCCCAAAAGCAGAATCCACCCATGGAGACTCATAGCAGTGCATCAATAGAGGCATTGATACATGAAAGGCTGGATGGAGGGAACATATGAGAGTGTGTGAGTTCATGACTTTGAGTGTGTGTCTGAGTGCGCGATGGGAAAAGATTCTCATACCAGACACTCATAGTTGCTCGAGTTATGACCTGAAGGGTTGATAGTTAGATTTTTCCATGTCTTCTGAGGTTTCGATAGATGTCTTTCAGCTGGTTAAACTACATCCCCGTTGTTTCGTTTGACACCACTTTTACTATCATCTCTGTTTTTTAATAATTATTCTTTATTTAGCATTTAAAGGGGACATACCATGCTTTTTAGTTCTTCCTTTTCACATTGAAATCATTCAGTTGTGGTCTATATAAAGTCTAACTGCAATGTTTGGTCTGAAATATCCTTTTACCCCTGTTCTGAGGTGTGTCTGACAGCAACTCGTTCTGGTTCTGTCTCTTTAAATCTAAAGGAGACACTTCACCACCCCCCCCCCCCCCCCCCCAACCAGTTTTTTTCTTTAATCGGTTGAACATCCAGTTGTCTACTGATGCTCGGTACTGATGTATGAGCATATTGGGGGAATTTGACTTTTGTGTTAAAAAATGATTTGAATGATTGGCAAAACTAGAAAAATAGCGATTAACCACAGTCTTCTTATTATTAAAACATTAAGAACAAAAATGTTTGCGCCTCCGTCAGATTTGTCTCATTTTGAATTACGTAGGGTTTTTGCATTTCACTCAGAACATCTAATACTGATCAAGTTAAAATGTTAAATAAAAAAACATAAAGCAATTTGAAACAACTTAACTTTCCAAATGCCATGGTTTATGACCCTTATTATTATTAATTGTATAATATTTTTATATTTAGGTGTGTCCTGTTTTCTTTTGTTAAGAAATGTTCCCTTTTACATATTTATAGGTTTGTTTCTTATTTTTACACTTTATCTTCCTGTTTTGTCAGAAACTCGATTTTGTTTGCTTTTCTATTGAACTTAGAATCAATCTGAATCCATCTCTGACAACCACTTATGATGAAAAAAATGTAATAACGATAAAATAAAATTAAAATATCTCTTTGAATATCCTGGCATTTATGAAATAAATTTATTTGGCAATTATATCTCTCTCTCTCTCTCTCTCTCTCTCTCTCTCTCTCTCTCTCTCTCTCTCTCTCTCTCTCTCTCTCTCTCTCTCTCTCTCTCTCTCTCTCTCTCTCCCTCTCTCAGCAATGAGGCATGTCTTTATAATGAGCCATTTCCAAAATATCTGCACGAATATTGCCGTTCACCTCGACTGTTCTTCCGCTCTCCCTCACTCTTATTTCAACATGTTCTTTACCATGAATAGCCATGAACTGTTTTCTCTCTCCTCCTCCTTCCTGACCTGTCTGCTACCTCTCAGAATGTCTCACTTGTGCCGCTTTTCACTTCGTATTTGTCTGTGCTAACTCTTGCACAGCCAGCAGTCTGTCATGTGCATGGGAGCAGCTGGCCCTGTTTTGATTTTCACTTGTTGCTCGGTGTTTAAGCGGCAGCTGAACTGTGGCTGACACTTTATTTGCGCCGTCACACACTCATTTGAACACACAGACCAGTGCAGACCCCGGTGGAAGGATGGACGGAAGTGAAAAAGCTCGAGGTGACCAAAAACATCTCTGACAGGTGACATAAAAAGCACAACGTGTCAACAGTCAAATGAGGTTGTTTGTGTTAGAAGCCTGAGCAGGTTTTATCACCTTCAAATCTACAGACAGAGTAAACTGTGAATTCTTGAGGTACTTTGAGGTAATTCTTAGGGAGTGTGTGTAAATGTGTGCTGGTGTTCCTCGTCATGCAGTTAAACCTGAGACACAGAGGAAGACACGTCTCTCCATAAATGAGGAAGACAAAATATTTACAGTTAGTTTCTCACTTTGACATGAAACTTTCATCACTTGTAATATATTCTTTTATAACAGTAATTATTGTAGCAGCTTCATCCATAAATCCATTTAGAAGGATTTACATTGTGAACCGAACAGACCTGAGTTGGAGCGTATATAGCTGATTTTTAATTTAACTTCTTTTGCCTTTTGTCATAGTGCATTGGATACATTTTGTGCCATTTAAATTGGACTTAAGTGCACTGAAAAAATAGTTTTAATGACTTGAATGATGACAGAGTGAAACTAAATTGAGTTGATTTAAACGGTTAACGAATTGAACTAAGCTAAAGGTTGAACAGGAGTAAACTGAACTAAAGTAGAAAAAAAATATAAAAGAAACTTTGCGATGATGTTCTGTGATGGACTGATGAACTGCCAAAAGAGTACCCCACCGTTTGCCCAATGACTGTGGATATAGCCCCCCCCCCCCCGAAAATAAATAAAAATTGCCAATTTTATCAAACTTTGACTGAAATTAAGTGCTCTGAAATTAACAAAGCTAGAACAAAATGGATTGGATGATAGAATTGACTTTGTACTGCACTGAATAAATAAGCATATCAGATTAGACTGGACTGAATCAACATAGAATTGTGATAAATGAAACTGAACTGATTTAAACAGTTCAGTGCACACAGTTAGTAACACTTTTGTCTTGCAGCAAGAACTGTTCTGATTCCGGCTGGCGGTCGGATCCATCTCTCTCCACCTGCACCTCATTTTAATTATGATCTTCCTTCCTTAGCAGCCTGATTAAGCTGATTCTGTTCACTAGATTCCCTGTCTTTTTATACTGACTTTCCAAAACTTTGCCTAGACCTAGACTTCTGTCAGTCACCACACCATGGATCCTGCCCAGCGTCACTCTAGGGCACTTGCCCAGATCTGCTTCAGAGAGTCTGCCCAGTGTTTGCCTGTGTGCCGCTGCCTAGAGCCATCTGCGTATTGCCTGGATCAGGGTTTGTTTATTTTATAAATTAATCTCTAAAATCGCAACACCATGTCTGGCTTGAATATCGCATGCTCTGTTTGTTTTGGTATTAGAAAACGTCAAGAAGAAGTTAAAATCCTGGCCTGGGATCAAGTGGTCTTTCTAAATCCCCCTCAGGTGTGAGTGTGTGCATAGTTGTTTGCCTTGTGTTGCCCTGTCCAGGGGTGTATGATGTACCCCGCCTCAGGTTTTATGTTTGCAGAAACAAAAACATATTCGTCTTCCAACATTTTTCTTTAGTAAACATATTGCTGGACATGGACGTTGAATTGAGAGTTATGAGTTCATAGGGTTCTTGTTGTCATTTCTGATCCAATCATAACTGTCTGAGCTGAGAGAGATTTACTGGAATTTTGTTAAATATTACACTGAAGAATTGGCATTAGGGTGGCTACTCCGCACAATAAACCATTTATCTGATGCAAGTCGAGAAATTCAATGTTTAGAATAAATCTGCTTTGCAAGCGAGTCTGCGTGTGGGAGCCTTATAATTTTTGATCCTTGCTGTTGGTGTTAAAGTAAACCCAGATTAAAAGTCTGCATGCCATTATTCAAATCTCTTTCTTTACAGCAGGGTATGCAGTTGCAATGTTTTTGGACTATTGACAGCAAAATATTGTGCAAAATGTAAAGAGTAAAAATTACCCAAATTAAATATAAAGGGTGAAACAATATCAGCTCACTGAGCCAAACAAAAAGGTTATTTTAAAGGAGTTTCAGGTGTTTTGTGTTGTACAAGCATGGAGATGGACCATGAGATGGAAACACGGTTGGACGGTGCAATGCCAGCAGAGGTCAGGGATTAGACAAGCAGAGTGGTGGATTTCTAGAAGACAGGTTAGACGTGCTGATATTCATTCTCTGGGGGGGAAAAAATACATTCTAAGCCAGGAAGATTATACTGATGATGATTGCATAACCACATTGTGTGTGTGTGTGTGTGTGTGAGAGTGTCTGTTATGGTGAGCAGACAGCACAATTAGTCACTCACTCAGCTTTGGCCCCCGGCTGTGACCAGACACGCGTAACATCACGCATGCAGCTGCATAGCTTTATGCGCACATTTACACTTGGCAACATGCACCAGATCATCGATGAAAGAGCTCTGCTGCTTCTTTTTCAGCTGTTGTGTAATGAGGAACATGTTTTCTCCCCTTCTCTCCAGCACTAATTACCTCCTGTCTTTCCTTCTGCCATCCATCATGGGCTCATTTCTTCCCTCAGCTTCCCCTCTGCTTCTTCTCTTTCAACAGTCTCTTCCTCATTAAACTGAAAAGTCAGTGCAAATGCACCCCAATTTTAAACGAATAACATACAAATGACTCTGTTCTGTATCAATGTGAGTTATGTTTCAGAGTGAAATATAACATTTTGATTTAAGCCACCAAAATAATCCAAAAAAATGTGTTTGATTCACTATGGATTTAAACTTCTTAGTCCTTTTTATAAAGCATATGATACGTTCCATTGCATTTGTCTCAGAAATCAGAATTTAAATCTGATGGTGGGAATGAATTAGCTATTCTTTATCCACTATAAAACCATGGAGCAATAAATTGACTAACACAGGCTGTAATTAAATAAATGAAATAGAAACAGAGAGAAACCCAGACACGCTTTATCAACCAAAGAAACATGATTAAAATCAGCTGAATCAAAAAGTCGAAATTAAATCAAGTGAATGACATTCATGTCGCAGTAAATGGGATTAAATTGAAGAAAAATTAAACTGTAATTAAATTGTACTGAGTAGGTAACTGAAGTAACTTTAACTGAATTGTAATTGTATAAACCTGAATTATGACTAACTTAAAAAAAACTGGAGTTAAAAAGAACTAAACTGAATAAAAATTGAACAGCAATCTGATACATGTATCAATAATGGACATATGCTGTTACATAAATAGCCATCTCTAATTGTAAGGTATGAGAACGCTTTCATTTTTGATGTGATGTTATTAGACCTTGTCGGAAATATGTATTTATAAAAGCAATACTTATTTTTTTCTGATTACAAGCAATATTAGTTACACGCTGTCCCTTTAACTGAATTGGACAAAAATAAACTGGACTTCAATAGAATCAAACTAACTTAAACCAAGCTCAACTGGATTCATCAAAACTGATATAAAGTATACTAACTGAACTGAGTTGAAATCTAATTAATTAAATTGTTTTGTCGCTCAGTGAAACTGTTGTTTCCCACTACTGCCTGCAGCGAAAAGTTTGTGGGTTTAAATCCTGGCAAGGTGTCTTTTACCATGAGCTTTGTATGTTCTACCCATGAATTCTTGGGTTCTTTCCAGGTATTATACCTTCCTTCCAAAATACGGAAAATGTTAGGTTAACATTCGCTCTCTCAATTACCCTTACATTGGATTTGTCCTGTGAGTCTTTGTGTTGATCTGTGATGAACTACCAACCTGTACAGGGCGAACCCCGCTGCCAGTGAGAGCTGGAGATGAACTGAAAGGATTAAGCCAGTATAAAAAAATGGATAAAAGAACTGAACTGAGCTAAAATGTTCTAGCAATTATTTAAACTGAACCGTTGGGGATTTTACAAGTGTAGCAGTGGTCCTGATGCTTACTTAAAGGAGCAATACGTGAAATGTTATTATTTTAGTTAGAAAGGACTTACAAATTGTTTTGCAAAGAACTGAAGGTATCTTTTCAATGGAATATGGAATGATGTCACACACCATCTCTTTGTGTTGTTCTCCAGTCTCTTGTCTGTCCCTTCCCATAAAATGACAGGAGCATTTTATGGAGATCACACCCAGCAGATCGAACCGTTCTCTTGCTAACACCATTATAAAGTTATGAGTTACTTACTTCTTCACTAGAGATGCTATTTTGCTGTGTATTTATCTTTTACAAATATGTGCTTGTTTTGGTTTACAGACAGTTGTCAACAGCCCACCTAGTGGTGATAAATCACTTATTCTAAATATTAATCTCATTTATTTTGTTTGAAAAAGGAACTAAGAGGAAGTAACGCTGCTGTTGCTCTTTAATTTTAATACATGAAGCATCCATGCATGGGTTGGGAGTTTGTGTACCATTCCAGTTGATTTTTCCAGTTGAGAATGAATAATTTATGAAAGCAAATTGGAAGACATCAATATATAAAGGTTACAGTGTGATGTGTTCTTTTAGTAGCACTCTGCTCTCTTCTGCATGAATTCCAGATTTTCCTCCACTCATGATACATCATTCTCTTTAACAAGTTTCCTGTGCTTTCATGCTGCACCCCTCAACACGCCCTACCCCCACAAAAAAGGGATTTCACTCTGAAACCCTTTACTTCCTAACATTAAATTGCTGTTATTTGGTCCTTATCTGCCTGCCACTTTATCGCCTTTTTGTTTCTTTATCATGACAGTATAATTTTTTTCTTCATCATCTGACCTTCCTTCTTCTCTAACCTTTCACTGTCATCTCCTGTCTTTTTTTGCCGAGTCATTACTTCTAATCCTTTCACATTGATTTCAATCTTCCTTTTAATTCCCATCCTCATAAAAGTCTTTGTTCCATCTCCACAACTGTTCTTCCATCTCTCCTCCATAAAAAGACAATTTATTACTCCGATCCTCTTTTTCCAGTAGTCAAATCCTCAACACTTATATCAATCATTTTATGTAATTTCGATTTCTTTATAAATTGTATATTTCCACTTCATCACTATTATTTATTTATCAAGCACTTTACAAACAAAACATAAGTGCTGCACGGGCAAATGTCAAATAAAACAGAAAATGACAAACAATAAAAAGCAATGAGCAATAAAATACAAAGTTGATAATAAAAGCTATAAAATCAACAATAAAAGACAAAAGAAATGTGGACTTCTCTATGGGTTTAAAAGACCATTTGCTTCTCTGTGATTTTGTTGGTGATGTCAGAGTATTTGTTTCTCTAAATTTCTTCCATTGTCTCAGCCTGTAAATTCCCCCATCTGTTTTTGTGTGAACAGCCTTTTCCATAGCGTACAATAGACCATTACTAACTATCCACTGTGTCTGTCTTTATGTACAACATGAGTGGAAAAACAGGGGACATTTGCCTTATCCTTCAATTAAATGTGGGGTTACATAATAACATCCACAGGGAACGGTTGTTGTTACTTGTTTTTTGATACTCTGTTAACTGACTCATGTTGGTAAAAAGAGTATTGTTTGCAAACTATTTTAAAGAAAGTATGACGTAATAAGAAAAAAATGTTTTTCCAAACTTATGGAAATGCTCAATAATTACAATAATCCATAAGACTGGTGATCCTGCTGAACCCTGTAATTACAGACCAATAAGTATCATTCCTATAGTCTCCAAGATGGCTGAAGAATGCGTAGCACAGAAGATTATTTAACTTCTCAATAATAGTCTATTTAATCTTCACCCTATGTAGTTTGCTTTAGAAAACTGTTCTCAACTGAACAGCTTGTCTACTTTTTTCTAGAAAAGATAAATCTGAGGTTGACAAAGGTGATTTGATTCAAGCAGTGTTTTTTGATTAAAAAGCTTTTGGCACTGTCAGTCACCAGATACTAGTCAATAAAACGTCTTCAATTAAATTTCTTCATCATAAACTATGCAATGGATGAAAAAAATTAAAAAAAGGAACAGAGAAGAAAATGTGTAAGGGTACAACCTGTAAGAATCATTTAGGTGTACCACAAGGTGCTGTTCTAGAACCAATCAGAGGTGGACTTACCACATAGGCAAAGTTGGGAACCGCCTGGAGCCCCCTACCATAAAGGGCCCTGCCAGTAAGGGGCTTTTCTGGTTACCCACCCCTCTAACAGTTCCTCTGCATTATTTATGCATGTTTGGATTAAAATAATTTAAATTTACAGTCAAATTAATAACAGAAAATGTCACACAATGCATCATTGACATCTGCTTCCCCCTTTCCTTTGACTAAAATTGACGGCGGTATTTTACCTCATCACATAAAAGATCCTGGAAACGTAGTGTAGCGTTTGAGCGGAGAGCAGGGGGGATCAGAAAGGAGAAAGACAAAATCAAGACATCAAAGCCGGATCTGAAACGGGATAACCAGAGACAAAACTATATTTGAACAATACCGAATTTGGTTGAAGCCGCGGATGTTTTCTGAACAGGTCCAGATTTCACGAAAGAAGACATTTAGATATCTGTTACAAATATGCATTAAGCCCCAAAATAGCACTACATTTAATCATGCTATTTCAAAGTAATCAGAATGGTTTCTTTTGTATTCGAAATAATGTTTACGCGCTCCACCATAAACTGACAATGAGTCAAAAGAAAAAGAAGACAGAAAAAAAAAATGGTAATTGCGCAATACATGGCACTGATCAGTTAAGCGCATAGAGCAGGTACGGATTTGAGGTTTGTCCGATCCTGAAAAGCCAGGATGACTGTTCAGTCCAGAGCCGTCGGCGTGCCTCGTTCATCAGTCAAACATATTTTAGAGCAGCCATGGAGCCAAGGAGACGGTACAGTAACAGGTACATGTGGTACACAGGGACATGTGGCCATCTATATGTGCATTTCTTTTTGAAACACTGAATAGTTGATAGAGTTTCTTAATTGTTTCGAATAATTGCGTGTTCCTACAATAACACACAATCAATAAAATAACAATCCCTTGCTTTGCTTGATGTTGATTTTATTTTCATCTCACCAGCTACACTCCTCTTCAGCAGTAGTCAGGCCTGTGGCCACACTTTAGTCATCGGCATACATAAGCTCCTGGTTATCAGGGTCTTTCTCAGGTCCTGTGATTTCTTGTTGTGATGTGGCATTTCCAGGAGGAGGCTGCTTGATAAAAGCAGGAAAAGGGATAAAACCGGGAATTTTCACCTACACGTGCTTAAGCTATCTCTAATTTGGTTTCATAAATACAGTGACACTGACAGTTAAATCCAAAATTATTCATACCCCCGAAAGATTTAGGTTTAAATCAATCCTTCAATTTGACCGAGATGTTTGTTCTGACTGGAAGTTATATCAACATTTTGGAGTGGCCCAGGCTTAAGTCCCATCTTAATTCTGGTAAATAATCTCTGAAAGGAGATCACAGGGATGGTGAGGATGCCTTCCAACTTCAAAGGCTCATCACCAATCCTAAATTGTCATATTTTCAGGGTATAAATAATTTTAGAGATGTGATTTTCAGTGAATTGTACATGAAATAAATTATTATTTTAAAACGAATCCTTATTAAAATGTTTGTGTCATGTTCATGGTTGTTATTTGGGCTTCTCTTGTGTCTCTGTTCTTCATTTTACCTTATTTTATGTTTTTTAAAGTGTTGCCTTACTGGTTTATTCCGTTGTGTTTCGTTATTTTATTTTTTGTTTTCTGTCCTTTGTAGGTATTATTTGGGAATTACTTTCAGTTAGAGCTCTGATCTCTCTAATATATAGAAGTATACTGAATCTGTCTCCGCATACATCCAGAAGTACATGGAGGACGTCTCTGCGACCAAGATTGTCACCACGCGTTTAAACCCAAATCTCTGGATGACCAATGAGGTACACAAAATGCTGAGAACAAAAACTGCAGTGTTCAAGTATGGCGACAGAGAGGCCCTCAGATCAGCCAGAGCCAACCTGAACTGGTCCAAGAGAACAGCAAAGTGTACCTATGGTCAGAAAATTCAGGGATTCTTCCACGACCTGGAAAAAACCAGACAAACGCGGCAAGACCATCGCAAACTACAAGGCTGCTCCTTTACCCTTTGAGGACAACACAGACTTTCTCAATGATGCACTCAATAATTACTTTGGTTGGTTTGAAACCGTCAGCAACACTTCTGTGAGAAAATCCACACCTCATCCAGATGAAGAGGCACTCACACTTGAGACAGCTGATGTCCGGAGAACATTGAGAAGACTCAGTGCATGGGAAAATAGCAGGCCCCTGGAACAGGTGCCCAAAGACTGTGCTGACCAGCTGGCTCACATGCTCAAGGACATATTTAACACCTCCCGGCCCATGCTGTTGTTTCAAGACTGCAACCATCATACCAGTGCCCAAACAAATCACAATTTAATCACTGAATGATTACTGCCCTGTAGCACTCACTCCGATCATGATGAAGTGCTTAGAGAGCCTGTGGGTGCAGATCACAGACACTTTGAACTGGTCCCTACACACCTCTGCTTTTGTAAAAAGAGCACAGCAGCATCGGATAATAAGAGCAAACCTCCCTCCTCCCATCCTCACCACTTTCTACAGAGAGACAATGGAGAGCGTAGTGACCAGCTGCATCGCTGTCTGGTCTGGAGCCTGCAACGCCTCACACTGGAAATGTGTAGAGAGAGTGGTGAGGACAGCGGAGAGGACACTGCTTCCCTCTATCCATGACACTGCTCACAGACGCTGCATGACCAGGGCTCAGACAACCATGAAAGATCCCTCCCACCACCATGGACTGGTCACCTGGTTGCCCTCTGGTAAGAGGTTCAGCAGCTTCAAATGCAGAACAAGCAGATTCCACAAAAGCTTCATTCCACACGTCATAAGCCTGATAAACCCCCAATATATACCCCTTGTAACGAAATTCTGCTCAAATGTACATTGTGAATGTACAGTTTATTGACAGTAAAGTCTGTTAAAGTATGCTGGTGAAGATTCTCAGTCATCCAGGTCATGATCATTCCAAAAAAGTTATTTTTTTTCCCGAAGTTTGAAGACGTTTCTCTTCCTATCCAGAAAGCTTTGGAGTAGTGTGGAGTTCCAAGCTTTATAGTACTGCCCAAGAAAGGCCTTGTAATGGCTTAGATAACATGCAAATTGAACCAATTCAGTTAAAGTATGTTAGATCTTCCCTTCGGTTTCTTAGTTTCCTTGTATTTACATTCTGCTCCATTCTTGGTAATTAGTCCCCTTACTCAGTCTTCCTGCGCTCTTTCTGCCCCAGTTGTTTCACATTATCTTCTGATTAATTTACCTGCATTTAATGTCCTTTCCCACTTGTCCCTCAGTATATATATATATATATATATATATATATATATACTCACTGGTTATATCTCACTGGTTCTCATTGTTCTTTACTGGATCGTTGGATTCCTCCTCGATTGTGCTGCTTGATGTTCTGTTAAACCTGCCTCATACTCCACTCCTGCGTCAGTCGGCCTATGCGGTATCCCAGTTCTCCTTGTGCCTTGACATTTATAGGCTTTCCTATTTTAATCATCAAAGAACTTTGTTGCCAGTTTAATCTGCACTCGGGTCCTTTGGTTACCCACAAACAGGACAGTTTAATTCGGTTTTGGTAGTTGCTTGTCTCGTGTCCAATCAGAAACAAACTTCATAATTGAACAAAAATCATTTTGAAATTTAGTCTGCAACTGGTGTCTGTGTGTGTGTGTGTGTGTTTATGTGCATGGAGGCGCATGTTTACACTTGTGTACCTGTCCATTAATCTATAAATACACCCTACAGCTGTTCCATTGAACGCAATGGTATTGTATGACGATCGGGGCTGCTATTATTGGATTTAAAAGATTAACACACACCTGCATGGCAGGACATTAGAGAGCCTTTTGTGTGTGCATATGCGTGTGTGTTGGGCTGTATATGTGTGTTTATTTGTATTATACATAAAACCATTTTGAAAAGGATCAAGATGAAAGAAAATGTGGCTATTTGAGCATTTTTACCACTAAGCCACCACTGAACAACCCTATCAGGGGGACAACAGGGACAAAGCGAATGGAGGAGTTGTTTTAACCAGCCTTTTGTGTTATTCATGGCCTTTTCTGGCGAGGGGGAGAGACAGATTCTCCATAATAGGATGATGAAGTGTGAATCCGATGTGAATATCAACGCATCGTAAAACCGCAATGTTTTCTTATTGTTTACAAATTATTAAACAGAAATAATTTAACAGATACTTTGAGAGATATAAAGCAGTGTCTTTCTTCAGACTACCATACAAACCAGATATACAGCATCTTTACAAGTACAGTTTAATCAGCAAACACTGTACTACTAACCTCAAATGTGTGACAGTAAATGAAAGCGTAAGCAGGAAGTTCCCTATATCAGATAACATTTATGGACAGAGAGCGGAAACCAAATACTCTTGTTACTTTATCAAGGGCAGTAGAAAGATGCTTGGATTAAGCGTGTGTGTGTAGCTTGGTTAGGCTTCCAGCGGAGGTGCATGCCAAAACACATTTTTTAGTTAATTACGGCCTTTTGTGACCAATTCTTCTTTAGATATTCTGGCATTTAAAATAAAAGTATAATATAAATGTAGAAAATTGATTTGTTTACCTAACTGTTGCATGTATCAGCATTGTATATGCCGCACAATGAAAGACAATTGTCCAATCAGTTGCCATCTATTACATTAAACCATAAGCACTAGTATGACAGAGCAGTTTATGTTATAGAGATTAAAGGGAATACACACATGTCCTTATTCATAAGAAAGCAGCCATTAAGTCATAAAAATGAATAAAAAATGTTTCTTGCAAACCTATGGAAGTTTTCTTCCCACTGTTTTTCCTGAGGCTTGATCATTTGATAAAAAAAACATGTGCCTAAACTTGATTTTTTCTTTTTTATTGTATGTCTGAAATCAAGTCCTGAGGCAGCCAGGTAAGCGAGTACAGAAAATAAATGTCTGGGTTAGCATGTTACCGCAGACTGGCTGCCAAGCAAGAAAAGGGAAAAAAAAAATCTACAGAAGGCAAATTTTAATCAATTATGTTCAATTTTACAGCTGCTCAGGCGATGGAAAACACAGCTGTCATGGCTTGCCTTGTTGGCAAACATTTGGTTCTTTTAAACGTCAAAAGAACAGGTTTTACTACTTCAAGCAAGTTTAACTAATTAAAAGCAGTTTCCTCAGAAAAGGAGCAACCCTGTGAAAGATTGACTCACATTTGATGACGAATGGGTGTTCATTCAATAATCTGTCACTACGTGTATAACAATTCGTGTGCAAATTTGGGTGGTTGCAAAATGTGCATAAATCTTAACCGATGGGAACACATGACCAGATGTTTACCTACATTTCACAGCTGTTTTCTTTTTTTACAGACGTTTTTCTTGCTTTCTTATTTTTCAGAAGTTTATATGCATTTCTTTGGAATTTGGCAGGTTTGTCTTTTAACCTGCATGCCTCTGTTCAAATGTTTTGGGAGCCCTTACACAAGTTTCTCAAAACAGTTTGCTGGAATTTGGAACTATTCCTCCTGATGGTACTGATTTACCTTAATCCATTTTCTAGCCCACCTTGCTCACACAAACTTTTTTAACTTTGCCCACAACTTTTCTAAGGGACTGAGTTCACGGAGGCAAGCTCAATCTGCCTGGCTGATATCTAAAAACTGTGTCTCAATATTTCCACAAAGTGGTCTTTTCTTATGATGCCATCTATTTTTTCAAGTTCACCAGTCCCTACTGCAGGAAAACACCCATTATCTGACAAATAGGGTGTTCTGAGGGCTTAAATAAGATTTGCCTTATTTAAATCAGACCATGCATGTCTCCAGAAATCAAAGTCTCTATCCCTGGATGCATTTTAAAAATGTAATCTGTTTTTTATGTTGCTTTGGAAATATAGACGTCTTTGTTGTTGAGTACTCATTTGACTGTGGATAAGGGGACTTTCTTGCCACCTTTAGCTATCATTTTGATTTTATTCTGGGATGAACCACTTTCTGGGAAAAAAAAGGAAACAGCTGCAAAATTAAACATAACATCACAAACTAAACAAATAATAATGTACTGCATGCAGATTTTAAACTTCTGCATTGAGGGCATAGTTGAAACAACTATGGTTGTTTCCAACAACCATAGATCTTGGAAACAAAACAAGACATTTTAAGAACCTAAGATAAAAAAGGAGACTTTTGAGATTGGCCAATATCTTTCATTTTATAAGCAGTTTTACAAGTGGATACTAAAAATAAATAGTTAATAATCCAGAGGGAAGTGCAGTGTTTAGGACAGACACAACAGAAGGACCGATCATGTTGAACACTACCTCCTTTAAAACAGGAGGTGCTCAGTTAAAGGGTTACAAGGGTTTAAGGTCCAGCTCTGTCCTACTTAAACCAGCGGGGGAGGTGAGAGAGAAATGATCAAGTTTCGCAGTGAGCATTAGATTTATTACCACCTGAGCTTCCCTGGAATGCACTTGAGCTCAAATTAACAAATTAGTTTGCATGTACACACAAGGGTATCTTCAGGTTCTTAGTTTCACATAGACTCACAAGCCCATGGTAGGTTAGAGTGCTTGTTTAAAGTTGTTCATAAAAAGCGTTTTAAAGAATTGATAGTATTTGTATTTGTATTTAAAGCTTAAAGGGGATAGATGGAGGAAGCTCAGCCTGCACCATCTGTCCATCCCCTTTATTACAACTCCCCTAAATAAAATCCAGTGTAAACTAATTGTCCTGACAAGTCAACTAATTGGCAAGCAAAGTCCACTTGTGTCTAAAAGAGCTCAAATAAAGTCTTTATCAGGGAAGCAGCCGCGAGGCCCAAGACTACTCTGAATGATTTTCAGCAATCCATTGCTCAGGTGGGAGAATCTTGACAGGACAACTATTAGTCGTGCACTCTACAAATCTAGCTATTACAGAAGGTTGGTAAGAAGGAAGCCATTGATCAAAGACGGTGATGAGATGTCCAGTGTGCAGTTCGTCTCCAGGAGACACTGCAAACAAGTGGAAGAAGGTGTTCTGATGAGATCAAAAATGGACTGCTATGTAAAAAAGCAATGCTTAGCACAAACCTAACTCTCCACATGTGCCTGGACACATCATCCATGCTTTGAAGCATGGTAGTGGCAGCATCATACTGAGGGAATCTTTCTCTTTATTGGGGTAAGGAAGGTGGTCAGAGTTGATCGGTAGACATAGAGAGTTAAAGAGAGTTTAAAAACCTCCCAAAGTCAACTATAGGCGTACATAGAATGAAATATTATACTACAGAGTATTTATTTGTTATGAAATATTAGTTGTTTTCTGGTCCAACTCAAAGAAAGACAATTGCCTTCACTGCAACACCACCTCTCCCCATGTGGGGTCGTCATAGAGCCACAGCAGCATGGTATCTAAAAAAGAGCAGTTGCTGTAGTTATGCAGATTAGGTGCTAAAAGAGCCACTTTGAACAGAAATGATTGTGTTCCTCTTTACATCACCGCTTGTTGGTGTTGTTTATTGAGCAGGAGTTGCACAGTCAAGGTAGGTACCTCTGGGGGGAGGGGGTAATCAGTGCTCTACTTTGATCGATATTGCACCACTCGTCTTCCAGGACAGGGAGGGGCTGATGCTCAGGGGGAGGAATTCATGAGGATTACTCAGACATGCATAAATCAAGCAAAATACCACTTTGGCCACATTTCTAAGAAAGAAATAGCACCATACCATAGCTAAAAGCTCAAAAAGGTTGATTTTTACATATATATGGTCTATAACAAAAGTTGATAGAGGCTAATAAAATACTTTAAAACTGCTCTCCTTCCAGCAGCACAGCAACTCTAAACATATAGACAGAGTTTCAATAAAGTGGGTTAGATATTAATTATTTACATGGTTTAGGATGGCACAGGTTAAGTCCTGACCTAAATCCAATTGAGAAAAAAAAAGGAAAACTGTGAGGGATATGAATGTTTTAATTGAGAGGTAACATGACACCACTGACATCCCTCTGTTCCATTTCATAGAGGAAATAGCATGTGTATCTTACAAAGTTTCAGATAAACCAGTTTTTCACCACCATTTAAAGAGCAAAAGTATCATGTGCACACAGAAAAATATTTGTGTGAGAATGTAACCTGATCTTGTTCATGTGGCTCATGCACATTTTTTTTTAACAGTTTATACACACAAAAAGCATTTTGAGTAAAAACTGTGATATATGGAAGATCAAAAGTTTGCAAGTGGACTAATAAAAAGTTGTTCACAAGTTTTTTGATTTTTTTTCTACACGTGCAGACATTTGCATGCACTCATTTGATGCAAAACATAGATTTGTGCAGAAATTCTGCACATCTTTAAACATTTTGTGACGACTCTTTTGTGCCATGCATATTTCTCATACAGACCTATTCACACTCAACACCATTGCTGTCAAGATAAAGTTGTTCACTTTCCAGTGTTCAATGCCTTTCTTAGACAACATTCAACATCAGACAATGAGGCTGACTATACAGGGTCATGGACACCCTCACATAGAAACCAAATTTACTCCAGTCTGTGCGTGAAAGGATAGGTTTGTCCTCAAATTTTAGTAGCCCTCCTCTGCTGACGCATTTCCCCTACTCCATGTCTCCATACAGATTTTTCTTAGCAAAAACCACAACTGTGCATATTTGCACAGAAAACCCACCAGAACATCCCCAGATGTCAACTTTGGGGAAGTGGCTTTTCCTTCAGGGCTGCGTGACTTCTATATTTGCTGCCACTGTGCATGCTCTTTAACATCAGTGTGTATGTTGTTTGCACCAACTCGTGCTTTTTCTGTAACACTTATGACGCTTTGTTCCAAAGTTAAAACCGTGAGTCAAAGTTTGTCTTTTTTTTTTTTTTTTTTTTTAGTTTGCCCTCATGCTGGGAAAATATCTTGGGCTGGAAAAAGCTGTGGTCACGCCTCACTGAGACTCGCTCAGTTTGAACAAAGGTTAACTGCCACATTTGGGGAGACGGGAAACGCAGGTGCAGGAAAATTACAAGTTATTTCAGAGGCCTTTTTTTCTTAACTGCATTTCTGTAGAAGCAGGTATTCACATTACTGTGCTTCACAGCATCTTCTTGAGGAAAGTTTGTCTTTTTTGTGACTGTTAGAGAAATTACACCTGTGATATTTCAGTTACAATCTCAATTTAACCCCAAATATTGGTGCGTATGGGCATATATTTCTAAATTAATCTAGACCTTTGTTTTATAAGTGTGTCTTTTCAGAAATACAGTCTCTGTGATTAATTTCTTCCAATAGGTAAAATTATTCTTTTAAAATACTGGTATCTTTGTTATATTTAAAAGATTTAATGGGTGGATCAGATCTGCAGCAAAACTAGCTTTTGTGAAAATGTAAAACCTTCCCAAAAACTGTTAACTTTTCAGAGTCATTATTAGTGTCGTTGATTTTAATCGAAGAGCTTCATTTTTGCCTTTACTTTTTAACTGTTTTAGCTCAAATAGTTTCATTGATTTCTATTTTGAAAGCATGTAAAAGAGACTTTGTATCAGACAAGTCTATTTAATATTAGCAAGCATAGCAGTGATTAGGTAAGTCTCAATATCATCCACATAATCAGTCCTCATCATTCATGAGGCTATAAATGCACTTCAGCCATATTGGACCATCTGTGACTCAACTCAAACTACATCCATTAGCAGTTTTCTTCCTGAAACATGTTGTTTGGCCATAAAAATTCACTTTAAGCTTATGCTACATATCTGGATGTTGGAAGGCAAAGGTAAAATACTGATATACAATCAGACTAACCTTGCCTGTAAGCTAAATTCTTGTGGTATTTGTGTCTTCACAAACACGCAAGAATCCATCCAGCGCCGGAGAATGCAAGCATAGCTGCTGCTATACATATCTGTTTTTCCAGTTTCCCCTGTTTTCTTCAAAAAGAACGGCAAGAAGTGCCTTGACTAATTACCATGCAGTGGTTTCTCATAGCGCCTGACGCTTACGTTTTCATTTGATACCGTGATTGGCCAAAACTAACCTTTAATAGGCGGGCCCTAGGTGTTGTTTTGCCCAATCAGCTAGGAGAGTTCTGCTGCATGTCCTTCCTTTCCCTAAATGGATTCAATGAGAGCAGTCCCAGATTGATAACATGCAGAACGGAGAGTGCTGCATATTATCAGTCTGCCTGGCCAGGTTACAGGCAGGCAGCAGCTGCAGTAAAAACCTCTCTCCTTCACTTGGCTCACACGGTGAGAAAAAACAAGTTGTGCTACTGCTAATTAGCAATACCCGAAAATGCTCATAAACTACAGCTCATGGACAGCTCAGTGGTCTGGCTGCTGACTCACTACTGGAGTTATCTTTGTGGCTGTGACATGAACTGTATTGGGTCAACACGATTTTAAACTGTCTGATAATCCCGGTTTTATCAACAGAGAGATAATTTTTAATGGCTGACTAGAAATCCTGTTGACTTTCACAAAGCTTAGCGATGTTTCCTATGATGGATCTTTGGGGCAAATAAGATCCTTTCTTATGTAACTAATACACTTATTCGCATCAGGAAGATCTTTTTGACTTGCAGCTGCATACAATATGTCATCATCCATATATGGTAGTGCCTTCCTGTTCTAGACATTTGGAGGCTCTCTAAAGGATCTTTTGGTTCCAGAAAAGTATGTTTTTAAAATAATAAATCCTCTTAAGAAAATGAAAGCGAAAACCTAGTTGTAATTTTGTTTTTCAGAATATCATATTTTTGGGGTTGTGTCGTTTTACAACATATTTTGTCTGCCTAAAAGTAAACTTGAATGAATAACCAGACCAAGAAACTGGCATGGTAACTCTGCTTCTAAGAGTGCCATTCATTAGCACAGAGAAGATTTTGTGAAATTCTTAAAGCAGTTGTTTGAAGTATGACACCATGACCCATGGAAGCTATTGGTGGCCTCCCTGCATAAGGATCAGAGGGCCAGGAACAACAAGCAGATTGAGAGTAGCTTCAAGAGAAGAAAGAGAAGGAAAAAAAAGGAGGGTGGAGCGTGTAAAGCTTCCATCCCTAAAGGGCAAACCTTAAGAAGCTTCAGAAGAGTTGGATGAAGAAAGAAAATTAAATACATTTCTGTCTTTATAGTAAGGTAGAGGAAGAGGAGCCTCCTACAGCAATATAACAGGGAATTTCCCAACTCTGATCAAACCACCTCTTAGATCAAAGTCTGTAGTTATGCATCTTTGCATGTATAAGAACAGTTCTATGCCTGTGGATGTGGTTAAGTACCTACAGTGACTTAAAAAGGGATCGTTCAGGTGTCAAGCTAACCCATCACCTACTGACCAATCTCTGATAGGAGACATCCATGTTCCCCATAAAAAGAATCAGACAGACAGATTCAACACTGAAACCATACATAATCCAATGGCCCATACATCACACATGTCAAAGCCATTAAAGTGAATGTTGTGTTTTCTTCATCACTGTTGCATTCGCACACACATTTTCAATTTTTTCTAGAGTAAACCTTTTCAACTTCACTTACGTGATCTGTTTGGCTAAACATTTTTGCATACGAAGCATTTTTTTTATACATGAAATGTTTTTGAATGGATGCATTTGTCTTCCTTCTTTCTTGCAGCCAGTTGACTGCCTGTGCAGCAACAGGTGAGGCAGGTTAAGCCCAACGTTACTCTATTCTGCTATATAGCTGGAGTTTTCACTTCCTTTGTCATTTTATTAAAATGACTCCAGGAAGGTATTATTTTTGTGGTTTTGAAAACTGCGTCTGTTTAGAAGCTTGACACTGGTAACCAACCCATACACATGCACATGTGGAGAGGCATCAGAACCATCATGGCCTGCAAACGTAGCGATCAGCAGCCCAGCAATAACCCGGCTCTCCCTGACACATTAAACAGCTTCTTTGCACGATTGGACACGCCAAGCAGCAGGGAGTCTGAACATCTTCCCCAGCCAGAGGAGCTCTTTCAGTCTCTCGTCCTACAGCTCCACCAAGTGACCTCCTCCCTGTAAAAAGGTCAACACCAACAAGGCAGCAGGTCCAGACACGGTGTCAGGGCGGATGCTTAAGTCATGTGCTGACCAGCGACCGTCACCTGCCTCAACGACTACCGTCCTGTTGCTCTGACCCCCGTCATCATGAAGTGCTTCGAGAGGATCCTCCTACAACACGTCAAGGATGCCATCCCTGCTGGCCTGCAGTTTGCCTACAGGGAGAGTGCTGTCTCATTAGCAGTTCACTCAACTCTGACTCATCTGCAGCATCCCAACACCTATGTTAGGATGCTATTTGTGGACATCAGCTCAGCATTCAACACCGTGCTCCCAGAAATGCTGGCTCTGACGTTCCACAACATGGGATTGTCCACATTTCTCTGCTCCTGGATCAGTGACTTCCTCACCAACAGACCCCAGGTGGTGAGGATAATGAAACGTACATCTGCTCCACTGATCCTCAACACAGGAATGCCACAGGGTTGTGTCCTCAGCCCTGCTCTCTTCACCCTCTTCACCCAGGACTGCTCTGCTATCCATCCCACAAACACAATAGTTAAGTTTGCGGACGACACCACTGTAGTGGGTCTCATCTCCAACAGTGATGAGACCCACTACAGAGATGAGGTCCACAATCTGACACAGTGGAGTTCCAGGAACAACCTGATCCTGAACACCAGAAAGATTAAGGAGGTAATAATAGACTACAGGAGGTCCAGGAAGACTGACCGCGCTCCCCTCTGCATACAGGTTTTTTGGGGTTTTTTGCACACTCAGGAATGTTTCATTGCACAGTTTCATATTTAAATCAGTCCTTGTCCTAGCAGACTCTAAAGACTATTTTGTTTTGCATGCTTTGATCTCTTTAAAAAAGTTGTTTGCTGCCTTATAACCTGTCCCCATTGTTTGTTTAATTCTGTTTGTTTACTATGTGCTCCCTAAGCTGGAGTATGTCGCAGAAAGAATTTCACTTGGTAACATGCTGACAATAAAGGATTCTTGATTCTCGATTCTTGATACCTACAATAAACTGAGATTACATAGTGCTGTCTGGTGCATTTTGTGATGCCCAAGTAGTCCATACACCTCACTATAAAGCTGTGGTATAGAAATAGAACCAGGATTTTATTGTTACCAAGTGACTTTGCACTAAAATGATTCAAATCTCACCTTAATTATGCCAAACCATACCCCACAGGTTCAACAATGTGATTACTTATTAAACAAAACTGGAAAAATGAAAATAAGTGTAAAGCTTAAAACAATAATTCCATGTTGACTGTGATAAAGCCACATTTCCCTGACACTTTCCTTTCTTTTTTTTTTTTTTTACCTTTACACAATGTCCCCACCTTCCTTTGAAAGGTTCAGCAGCTCAGCCCCTAAAAAGAAAGACTGGAATCAAAAGAAGTGACAATCCATCAACTGACCAAATGTATTGTTGACATGCAGAGTTTTAATGCCTGACATTTAAAATATAACACCCTGCAAAATACTGCATGCAATGCTTTCTGACATTAATATTGCATTGATTCTGTGATAACTGTGATTTGACATATGGTGCAAATGTTGAACCCTCCTGGGCTCTGAAGTCACTGAGTTTCGTTTCTTCTGTAAACCATTTGGCCTTTTCTCTCCACAACATCAGTTAACGTAATATTTCAATGTTTCTTAGAAAGCCGGACCAGTAATTGCTGCAATCTGACTGCAGCGTAAAAATCCCACTACAATGCTCTAGGGCTTTAAAACCTTATTAGAGCACCTCAAAATAAATCATTACAGGATTTTTTTTTCAAACACTAATAATGAAGGGGCCTCTTTTGGTTTTGATCATAGAGCCCTGGGCATTAATCAGGCCATGACTACTGGATGAGACATTATTTGGGTCCAAAATTTGGAAAAAGAAAGGACTAATTTCTTCTCTCTTTTTTTGCTTATTTTTCTGTTATATTGTAACCGGGTTTTTCCCACTTTCTTCCCACAAAAGTACACTTGTGGGATTGTTAAAGGCATGTGTTGGGTTTTTTAGTTTAAATTTGAATTTCACGAGTCTTCACATGCTCTGCTTTGTACTGCTATTCGCTTTCACAGAAAATGTTTCAATAAAAGAAACTTTGATCTGATCTGTGTAATATTTTTTCCCCGCTATCTGCTGGGCGTGGCCCTCAGGGAGTTGAGAAGAGTTGTGATGGGCACACTCCGTCACGGTTTGGTGTAAAAACATGTATTACCACAATGGAACAAGTTCTGTTCAAAAGACTGCCTACGTAAAGTATTTGTTACCTAATACCATTTTAACCACAAAACAGTTTTTGGTGAAAGCCGCGTTTGAACAGAGAATCTCTTGATCTGCCTTCAATTGTTCAACCCCTGGGCAACAAAACCACAACATTTTGACGTTTGACTGCTTCTAATTGTCTTTTCCTGCACTGGATTTCTCAAATAACATTTTAATGTGTAATATAATTGCTATTATGTCAATTATTCACTTATAGTATAAGGTACATCTAAAAAAAAAATATATTGTGAAAAGGTTCACTACGTGTGTCACTTATTTCAGAAAGTGGCACAGATATTGTTTACTGTTCATTTTTCAAACCTTAAGTTTTAGAATTTAACATTTTCACACTATTCAAATTTTCTAAAGAACGCATATTTCATTCCCTGAATATTGTTAGCATCAAAATTAGAAGCACTAAAAGGCTTAGAATATTTCACTTTGTATCTATTGAATCTTTGTGATGTACAGTTTAAATTTAACTTTCTGAAATGGATCACAAAAATATAGAAATTTTTTCACCTTTTTTGTTGCGATGTAACTGCATAAACAAACTATCACTACTCAGTGACCTCCTCCACGCGTTCTATACTTTTGTTTAAGGTGAATGAAATTTTAGGGCTCAATAGAACTGCTTGGTGAAATAATTTTAAATCTTAATTGACCTAAAACAGGAACTATTTAGTCTGATTTGATGTCAGTACAATAAGACCAAAAAAGATTTTGTGTATTTTGTAAGATGTAAGAAAATTTTCTGGTTTTAATTGTAGACAGGTGCTTTTTGTCGTTCAGACACTGATGTGGATGAAGATGTGCTTAAAACAGGAATCAACAGAAGGGAAGCTGATTCAGTTTAATCATGATTTAATGTGTTTATCACTTCCTTTTTCATACACACAGTTTCATATAAAGCTATAAAATTTAATTCTAACAGCTTTTTAGGAAGCAATTCTAAAATCTAAAAATACCAGTGAACATTCTTAGATTATTTAGATTTCTGAATCCACAAATTTGCTGTTGTCTCTTGCTTTCAGTGTGACGTATGTGTCGTATGAATGCTTGTGTGTCTTTTGGGTGTGGTGCCTCAGCTCCCCGTGTGTGCACCTGTAACACATTACTGATTTACTCTATTTGTATTCTCTCAACTCATCTGCAGGTTAACTGATTACAACTATAATACTTTGCTTTCTCTGGTGAGTTTTTCAGTAAGAATTTTTGATGGGTTAAGGTTGAAGTATACAGTGTGTCTTCATATTAGCCTGTCTTTGTTGAACATTTCTATTTTCATCCTCATAATACATGTCTTTCCTGGATCTCCGTCTTTTGAATCCTTGATTGGAAATAATCATATTACTGCAATCTTTTCAGTCATAATAAGTGACTTAATTGAATTTGCGCTGAAACTAGATTTTTACATGCACCAGATCAAGAAACTACATCATTTATTTTCCTCACTGGCTGACACTATGTCATTAAGAACCCTTTTTCCTCCTCAACGGTATGATGGCTTGACATTTCCATGCTATTTACATTGATGTGTAGAGAATATGGAGCTTTCACGCTTCAGACACAATTTCATTCCTGATATCTTGGATGATTCTTTTTAGTGTCACAAAGCAGTATGCTTGAGATAGTGCCCTAAAACAAATCCACAGGTGTGACTTCATTTAACCCATGTGTTGTGAATTAACCGGTTTACAAATCTATGATGTCATGATCTGAACATTCCCTAATGATAGAGGCATAAAAATCATGGCAAAGTAAATGTCTGACTTTTAAAAGAGTACAAATCAGTGAAAAGCTCTCTCTCTCTCTCTCTCTCTCTCTCTCTCTCTCTCTCTCATTAATCTGGCATTTAGCGCCCCAGAAATAATTTGGGTAAGCCTAGCCCTGATGTAAAATAATAAATATCTAACCATATCTGTTGTCTGACAGCGATAAATAAAAGGTTATGTGTTTTTTTATACATTTTGTAAATGTGAGGTTTCAACTGTTTCCTTTCTGGTCCCAGAACAGCTAAAAGTCCTGCAGAATGAATGAATGAATGATAAATGGATGGATGAATTTTCTGGGTGTGTTGTTCCCATTTTTCATAGCCTAATTAGCAGGAGCCAATCAGTTACCAGGTCCGGAATGAGGTAAGTAATCTAAATAAATTGAATTATACGAAGCTCTTGTGCTAATCTTAGGGGTCAGTATCACATAAACAGTTTTGTGTCTCCATTAGGTCCTCCTCAGCTAACAAGAAGGCAGTCCTGACAGCCATGCTCCGCCGCTGCTACACACTCGGTGCCTCATTGTGCTGTTTGTATATTTAGCTGCACTGTTCCACTTCCTCCGCTGCTAATGTTGGGAAAACACACAACAATACAGCTGTAATTCTGACCTCCCTCTTTTCCTCTGCTATCGGCTTCCCACCATCTTCTCCACCCTGTAACACCTTCCCTTGAGTCAGTGGTCCCTTGTTAACTTTCCATATTATCAAAAGCTACTTTGAGAAGGAAACTGTGAACTGATTCACATGACCACAGCAAACGCAAACACAAACTTCCCTGCCCCGTTATTAGCTTGAAAAGTACAAAGCGAGTGTAAAATCTGAATCATGCATCCAGATAAAAATAATAGCTCCAATGACTCATGCACACAAGTTTCTGGCTTCATTGTTCCGTTCACATTTTTCTCCATTGTTGCAAATAAGCACTGCTGTTGCCGGTTTTCTCTAATGGTCAGATCAGCTGGTGCAATTAGGATATAAAGATTCTCATTTGATGTCTTAAAAGACTCAAACAGCCCACAGATCAGATATGGGACCTGTGAGTTATGGGATCTCTCTGTATATTTACACTCATTAGGAACACCCTAATGGGATTTCTCAATACGAGCTGGGAAGGGAAACGGTTCTTTCATCAAAGTCCTTCCAACTTCATGGGAGAAAGAAATGTTCTTTTCTTTTACGGATGTATTGGCCCTGGTAAACATATGCCCACTCATTTAAATAAATTCTGATTTTAATTCAGCAGCAATAACTTGCACAAAAAGATGATAAACAAACAAAAATATCAAAGTTTTAAAATCCAAATAGCTAAAATACAATAGAAGAGAATCCCATTCATGTAAAAAAATATATATAATTTGACCTTCATACGTTGAAAATATAATGCAATAATCATTCATACAAAATATGTACGGTATCCATCCATCCATCCATCTATCCATCCATCCATCCATCCATCCATCCATCCATCCATCCATCCATCCATCCATCCATCCATCCATCCATCCATCCCCTTTTGGTTGAAATAACTGGGAGGAACTGTCTTATTCCTGACTTTCAGTTTGTAGATGTTTGAAAGGTTTCTTGCTTGTACAGTTTTTTTTCCCAGGTCACCCTATAACATCCCAGTAAGATCAAAATGTAGTCTAACTGGGACCAAGACCTAGGTTTCTTAATTCTCAGTCAATTATAATGGATTTCCTGTAGTATTAAGGTCATTGTCATGTTGCAGGGCCCAGTTTGCCTTTAATTTTCTTACAGATGAGTTTACACTCACCTCAAGCGACCTCTGATTTATGGTGGACTCTCTGATGGTGAGCTGAGGTCCTGTTGCAGAAAATCATCTCACAACCATGACTCCTCCAGCTCTGTGCTTCCCACCTGGTATAAGTTTGTTTCCCTAAAAAGCTGTATTTGATTAATGCCAAATATGCCCAATGTTCTGGAGTCAAAGCAATTCAGCTCCATTCTCAGCTGTTCAAGTTCTCCAGTAGTTCTGGTATTGCAAACATTCAATGCTGTCAGTGCTGACATTCAGGACATGATCAGAGCAGGTTGCAGAGGTTGCGTGTTAAGTCTGCGGCCTGAGTTTGAACGTTTAGGGGAGACCAGTGCCGCCCTGCCTCATCCTGTAACAGGCTCTGGTGACAGAGGAAGTTGGCAAGAGGAGAGAGGGGGAGAACTTTATACAATGAATTAGATCAGGAAACTGGACAGGAAATAAATTAACGCTCCCACACATCCTTGCAAAGGCGTTTAATATTGATGCTGTCTTGACTTACTTAAGTTTGCTGGAGGAAAGACATTTTCTGACTAACTAGTTGCATGAAGATTCATAGAATCTTTGTTATAAGTAATGTAGTAATATTACTAGTTTCCTGGGATTCTTTTTGGCTACGTTCACACTGCAGCCTGATGTGACCCAATTCCAATTTTTTTGCCCATATGCGACCTGTATCTGATCTTTTTATGAAAGTCTGAACAACACAGATCGGATTTTTTCAAATGCGACCCAGGCCACTTGGATATGTGGTCTTGAATCCGATACATATCTGATCCTTTCAAATGCGACCTGTGTCTGTACGGCCGGGTCGCATTTATCCGACCTGTACGTCACCGATACTGGACAAACGTCACTATTCTGCGTCCTGCTATGCAGAAGCGGAAAGAAAGACGACACCAGAGAAATCCTGCAAACCAAGGCTATGTCTATATTCGCTATTGCGTCATACAGGACCTTGCAAAATACATCACACCCCTTGAACTTTTTAATTTTTCATCAAATCACCACATCAACCTATTTTACTGGAATTTTAGATTAGGAACCAACACAATGTAGCGCGTAACTGTGTGAAAAGGTAAACCATTTATGGTTTTAGACTCTTTTACAAACAAAAGAAGTGTGGGGGCATTTGCCCCATTGAATCAGTATTTCCTTTATAGAAGCCTCTTTTCTGGAGTTAAAACTGTAAGATTTTTAGTGTAGCTCTCCATTAGCTTAACACGGAGACATTTTTGCCCATTTACCTTTGCAAGACATTTTAAGCACAGCCAGTTTGAATGATGAGCAACTGTACAGATCATTTTTCATATTTTTCCAAAGGTTCTTAGTTAAATTTCACCTGAGTCCTTCTAACACATGGAATGTGCTACGGTGTAAATCAGACTCGTGACTTTTTCGCACAATCCCCTACCGAAGCTGTGGATCTCTGCAGCTCCTGCAGAGTCACCACGGTCCTCTTAGCTGCTTCTCTGATACATGCACTTCTTGCCTAACAATTGGTAGGTTAGTAGTTCTATCATCCTCTTCACATTTTAGATGATCGATTAAACGCCTTGCACAACTTAAGCCCCGATCTATCTATTGTCTTCTTTGATGGCTGCTTTTCAAAAAAAAAATTTGGAGGCCTTCACAGAATAGCTGAGTTTATTCTGAGATTAAATTACAGACAGATGGTCTTATTTACTAATTAAGTAATTTCTAAATAAAAATGTTTGCACTGAGTTTTGTTTAGGGTTATCAGCCAAAATGGGGCGTAATGCAAATGCGTGCCACAGTTTTATGATAATTTTTTTCTAATTCATAGACATTTCTATGGCATAAGGGCTGAATAAAATATAAGAAAGTTTATAATTGTAACATGATAAATGCAAAACAATGAAAATGGATATACATTACTTTATGAGGCGCTGCATGTCTACCAAAAAACTACCAAACTTATAGACCATAATGATTAGACAAGAAATATATTCTGATCTAATCCAACACAAGATGGACAACTCTGCTCATATAGCATTACAAATGCTATCGAACTCCTAGTCTTAAATTGCACAAATAAATGCATTTCATGCACAAATGCCCTTGCACAATCCAATTCTTTACATAAAAATGTTTCTTTTTTGTTACATTTCAATTGTTTGTATACTGTATATTTAAAATCTACTGTTTACTTCTAAATCTCTGCCGCACCTAAAACTGTAATTTAACTTCTACTGCAATTTACAAAAGCTGTATGAAACGAAATTTCGTTCTGTATGCAGTCTGTGCATTCCAAATAACAAAAAGTTTGTCTAAGTCTAAGTGTCTAAGTCTAAGTCTAATTTGCTTTCTTTACATCTCTTCTTTACTTTTATGACATTTCTCTAGTTATTTGTATAACAGCGTGACAGTTCAACTCTTTTAATACAATATGTGACGTTGTGGTGACACAAAAAAGCAGTTATGGTCCAATGCCTCCATGTGTCTGTATCATGGACAGCTGTGAAAGTGCGGAAATGTTTGACATTATACCACCTGTAGGAACTCACTCACACACGGACATGTTAGAGGTACATCTTCTTCCTGTGTTACATACCAGGAATGTTAAACTTGGAGCACTGACAGCAAGCAGCTCTGTTAACCTGATATGCTTACAAGTCATTGCACCCTCATAGGAGTACACTGGGGTCATTACTGTGCAGAGGGGCTCGTACTTCAACCTGTCAGTGACGCGAGTGACCTCTCAGTCAGGTCTTCAATCGTTATACTACAACATGGACTTTATTTAGATTCCGCTGTATTGCAGTTTGTACTTTTACTGTGAAATACTGTCCCAGTGACTGTGTTTTTGTCTGTAAAAAGGGTAAGAAAGGGTAGTCTGGAGAAGAACCTTGGAGCCTGTTGGCAAAAAAGCCATACATTTATTCATTATGATGAAGAAAACATTACCCCAAAAACACCGGCATTTTACGTGGGCAGATATTTTTGAGTGCGTGTTTGTGTAATCCAGAAATAGCCCCACAGAGATGCCTCCTTCCTCTGTCTTCCCTGCTGCAGAAAAGGAAGAATCTGCTTTGACCCCCGGCTTCGACAGCGACCGGTCACGGCATGACCCGAAAACGAAACATCGAGCTTCCTGGAAAACACTCACTGTCTGCACTGGAAATGAGAGCACATTTGTCTTTTGTTTCAAAACAAGCACATCTATAATGATTTGCCACGCAACAGGTCAAAACAATGCTGCTTGGCCAATCAGATAAAACCTAAGAGATAGAAAATGAATCTGTGTCCTTCCTGCTTGATTTTTTTTTTATCTTATATTTACATTTGTCACAACAGGCACAAATGTTAATGTTATCAGGAATTTAATTAATAGACCAAGAAAATGGTGCAGAAGGGCATTATTTTCAACTCTCTTTACTCTGATTTTCTTAAAATAAAATTCATGCAACCATTTGGCATCAACAGTCATTGTAGTGGTGAATCCAGTCCTCTTGTGTGTAATTAAATCATGTGTGAAAGTCTAAGAGGTTTGTTAGAGAACATTAGTGAACATGGAGCATCATGAAGAGCAAGGAAGCAAGCAGGCAAGTTAGATACCAAGCTGTGGAGAAGTTTAAAGCCGTGTTATATTATAAAACAATATTCTACGATTTTCCAAACACGGAAAAACTCTAATACTAAGACATGGTTGTTCACCTAAACCAGGGGTGCCAAACATACGGCCCGCCGAACAATTTAGTCCGGCCCTGTGGCTAAATGCATTATCATTATAAAAAAAATAAATAAATGTTTTTTTTTTTTTTCAGTGTCCTGTCTGTGTGGCAATGTGGCAATAAGATGCCACAAAGAGCTCATCAGATTTGACTTTCACAAGTGGACAAGATAAAACGAAGAGAATGATAAAACAATTATCAAAAAAAACATGTATTTCGTTTAATTAAAAATATGCAGTTCCTATATTGTCCACGAGGGCCGCTGTGTTTTAATTAGCAGATTAAGCTTCAGGTGTGGAAAAATTCAAATCGTTTCTTAATTTTTATCTGTTTGATGTATTTTGTCATGTAGGACAGTGTTTTTAAGTTCCAAAAAAATTTAATAAATGTTTTTCAACATTGTATAATCACTGTGATCAGTTCTTATGCATAATGCACAAGTAAATGTTTAACTGAGTAAAAGTATTGTTGAAATTGCACATACTTTTCTTAAAACCGCTGAGGTTATTCATAAAATATTGTGTAAAAGTGAAATTAACTTAATATAAAAATCAACAACAAGTCCACATTTATTAGTTCTATTTAATCTTGCAATGAGTTAACTCGTGTGGCCCTCTTGAGACACAGTGTGGTGGAAATCTAAACCTTCAGACAATCTGGAACATGCGATCATCACGGTGAAACCTGGTAGCGACAGTATCATGCTGTGGCAGTGCATACGCATCTTCAACCGCGCCAGAGAAGCCAGGTCTGAGTTGAGGTAAGGAGCAAAATCCTGGACAGTCATGGAGCAAAACCAGTTAGAGGCTGAAAAAGACTTGAGACTGGGGTGGAGAACAACAGCAGCAATCACACAGGCGGAGCTACAATTGATCCAATCACGTTCTTGTGTTAGAATGATCCAAGAAAAGTCGAGGCCTATATAGTGGAAATCCAGGAGGGAATCCATTGGAAAATAGCAAAACTGTGAATTTGCTTTCTACAGAGAATATCCATACAATTTGAAGTAGCCACAAAGAAGAATACACACAATTTCAGTCAGACTTGCAAAAGCTTCCAAGTGTAATTGCAGAAAAAGGTGGTACTACAAAGTATTGACTCAAGTAGCTTTAAAAAAAATGCAATCCACACTTCTTTTTAAAAAAATGAAAGCATGTAACTTTTTCATTTCGGCATTATGGTAAAGCACTACGTTGTATTGGTCTATCAAAAAATAATCTACAAAAAATATTTGCAAGTGTGCAGTTGTAGCATAATATCACCAACATCTGAAAAAATCCTTCAAGGGATATGGAAACATTTGCATCACGTTGTATGTGACTACAGCAAGGTAGAAAATGCATCATGAGACAGACAGTGTATGTGGGGTTTTCTGAAAATGCAAAAAAGCCACGTTTCATTGTCCAGGAACAGACCTGGACAAGGAAGTGTGATAGCACTGAATTGTTGAGATGTTTAAGAAAATCTACTCAAGACCAAGGCCTTTTTGAACAAGAGCACACATATGCAAAGTAGGGGTAATCTACACAGCTCACATGTCCAGAATTTGACTTCCAACATCCAAATCGTTTGCAAAACAAATGACCCCTGAACACAAAGATGCCGTGAAAAAAATACAAATATGATCAGAGTCATGTTACCCAGTTTATCCATGACTATAATTATAATAATAATCTTCTGTTTGCAAAGCTTCAACATTCAGTCCAAGCAATAATCCGAGCAGATTAAAGGAAATCTTTATTTTTTTCCCAGTTTTCGATACTTCATTTCAATTGCTTTAAGCTTAAACTTAGTTGTACAATTTGTGAACAAAAAACACTGTTTCTCCATTTTATAATACATGTTCTTGTCAAGGTTTTGTTTACTGATGAACTCAGGACGCACACACGGGACTAAAAGTTTGAGTCTTTATTGAAGGAAGTATGCTGGGTGGTGAATGATGAAGACCGGAGGTTCAGGACTGCAGAAGGTCAGGGATGAATGTGATGGCAGGAGCTGACGGCCCGGAGACAGAGAGTCCACACTTGCAAGGTGCTGCTCGGCTAGCAGGCCTCATAGCACTCAGGTTAGCCGTTCATTGGAGACACCAGGGCACAGAGCTGAGCTTCACCAGGGCGGCTAGTCAGGTTAGCAGAACTTGAGAGACACCAGGGCACAGAGCTGAGCTTCTCCAGTGCGGCTAGTCAGGTTAGCAGAACTTGAGAGACACCAGGGCACAGAGCAGAGCCTTTCCAGGATGGCTAGTCCAGTTAGCAGTTCTCTGGAGACACCAGGACACAGAGCAGAACCTCTCCAGGAACAAACAGTGAACAAACAGTCTTTAGAGTGACTGACAGGACTAACCTTAACAACAGGCGCAAAACAAAGCTTCCAGGGCAAAACGGGGACTGGCATGGAGAGGTGTGGAATGATGACGGCCCAGTGCTGAACTGAAGGCAGAGGGAGGTTTAAATAGAGCACTACACAGGTGGAACAAGGATCTGGCTAATTGACTGGTAAATGATAACAGGTGTGACTGACTGCTGAGGAGGTGAAGTGAAAAATGACAAAAAATAACTGATGACTGAAAACTAACAATAAATAAAGTCAAACCTAACCCAAAAGAGATGAAAAAATGAAAATAACAGAAAAACAAAGCCAAACCAAAACTCAACCATGACAGTTCTATTTTTATTACAGCAGAGAACACGAAGGAGCACAATGTCCCCACTATGTTTCTATTATGCTTTCTGGATTATATTCTAAGAAATATTTAAGAATAAAATGTTCAATTGTGGCTCCAAAACCAAAAATCACTAACGACCACAATTTTAACAAAAGAAGTGTGCAGTAATCTGTAAATGTATTTCTGATTTCTTAATATTTTCTTCGCAAGGAGCCAGATTTTGATCAAATACTCTTCAGGCTTTCTGAAGGTTTTGCAGATACTTTAGTTTTTTTCCTATCCAATCCTTGTATCTTTTGAGCATGACAGCATATTGTGCAGTAGACAAAATAGGAGAATTCAGGTCTAATTAATCACCAAGAACAAACTGATCATATTTGAAATTAGTCTTTTTGAGAAATAAAAAAAAAGCATCATCCTTCATATCAGAGAGAAGCATTGCGCTTCAGGTGATCATCTATGAATGTCCCATACTTGGACCAGCGATTCTGCGCTGAACTGAGTCTCTTTCTGGGACATAGGCCATGAAAGGGGGCTGTCAGGATGAGAGATTGCTGCAAAGTCAGTTACCCAAAGCAATTGGTCTGGGTTTCTCATACAATAGATTTAAATGTCTCCAAATCTCTGTTAAATCCTGTTGGTACATAAGGGTGCCCTTTTCAAACTTATATTTTGTTGAAGCACATCTTGATTTTTTTTCACAGCACCTAAACTTTTGGGTAGGAGTGTCTCACCATGGCACTAAGCCGGAAAACTAGAATTAAATTAAATTTTCTTGAAGTCAGTGTATTTTTCCTTGATTAGAGCAGGCAAATAAGTCTATTTACCAATGGAATAAGATTTTTGCACTTAAAATAGGAACAACTCATCTCCATCATCTTATTTCAAGTGCAGGATATCTAATTATCTTATTTTAGGGGTAAAAACACTCATTCCATTGGCAAATAGTCTTATTTAGCTCCTCAAATCAAAGAAAAATATACTAATTTCAGGAAATTTTTACTTACTTTTAGTTCCCTTTTTGCAGTGCTTCATTTAACTGTAAACTGGCAGAAAACAGGGTAGAAAGAGGGGGGACGGTGTGCAGCGAGGGTCCACAGGCGAGGACTCGGATTCAGGATGTCCGCATCGAGGACTGGGGCCTCCGAACATGAGTTCTAACCCAGTCCCACCACCACATCTGGCATGGAATATCTTTATCTGAATATATTTGCTCCCTCTTCTTCGCAAAAACACCCCAAATATGTGAGATTGTCAGGGCATCTCCTCTGCACAGTTGTCATCAAATCACCCACAGATTTTCAGTCAGATTTAGGTCTGTGCTGTGACTGAACCATTCCAAAACTTTAACCTTTGTTTTATGGAGCCATTATTTTGTTGATCTGGGTGTATGGCTTGGCTCGTGGCTGTGAAAGAAGAAAAACAGAGTTCCTCTTCATCTTGGCTTGTCAAACATAAAATCCTGAATGTTTTGTACCAATATTTGCTGGTTTTTGGAAATTTTCAAAATATCTTCCCTCTTGTTTTAGGTCCAAGTGTCTGTGTAAGAAGCAATTCCCCAAGCATGATACAGCCACTGCCATGCCTTACTCTGGGTATGCTGTTACAACCAGAAAAGTACAAGTTTGGCTGTGTCAGATCATAACACATTTTTCCCACATGCTTTTGGAGACTTCAAATGTGTTATTTGTTAAATTCAGCAGGTCAGTGTTGTACCATTTTTTCACCATGTGATGATGGCGATCTTCACTGGGTTCCATCGTATATCTGATGCCTTGGAGATTTCAGTTCGGTCTGTGTCTCTTGACAGATGGGCTACATTCCAATAAGGAAATCCCTGTAATGGGTTCTGGAGCTTTCTCCGGACAATAACTTTAGCTGTGAGATGCAACTGTTCAGGAAAAGCCTTGTAGAACAGCTGAACAGTGTTTGGGAAAAGGGGCAATTTAAATAATGGCCGCTGTGTGCAGGCTCCAGTTAACATTAGTTTGAATTTGCTGCTATTTCTGAACACAACCACATTCCCAGTAATATTACAGCATGCACATTTATGTAACATGCAAAATTATTTAAGGGGTTTTCCACCCTGAGGTGTAGAGGTTGATTCTCTTTTTGATAGAAATTAGTTCTGAAATTATTTATCTTGGTTTCAGTTTTTTCAACAGCCCTTGGCTTTTTTTGTACCCCCTGTAACACCTTTTTACCATGTTGCATCAACTGAATTAGTATATAATTGGGTCTTAATCAGGCTGTATTATTTGATTGTATTGAAATATGTTTGATTGATCTGAATTAAATTTAGCATGTTCTCCTTGTGCATGCATGCCTTTTCTCCGGGTACTCCGGCTTTCTCCTTTAGTCCAAAAACACGAATGCTAGGTTAATTGGTCTCTTTAAATATCACTTAGGTATGAGTGTGTGCGCATGGTTGCTTGTCCTGTGATGGACTGGCAACCTGTCCACGGTGTATTCTGCCTTTAATTCAATGAGATAGACACCAGGCCCCCAGCAAAACCTGTAAGGAAAAGCAGTTTCAGACAAATATGATTCTATTTATTATTTTGATAATAGCACATATGGAATTAATTTCTTTGTAAAGATCATTCAGGTGACATTTGTTGTAATTTGATGCTGTATTAATAAACTGAACTCAGCTGAATAAAACTAAAATTGCTGGTGTCAAAAATGCTTCATATCTTTGCAACTTTTTTTCTTATATTTTTTATGCATGTATTTTTATTAGTGACGAGATGTCCACAGATCCAATTCAAAATTTATAATTTACTATTTATTATGGGCAACTTTGGTGCTTCCCTGGGGAGCATTTTCCTTTCTGAGTCATTTATTATGTTAACATAAACTGACTTAATAAGCAAACAGCATATCTGCTTATTATAAAAAAAAAAATAGTCAGCTACTTGACTATAAGTGATTGAATAAGCAGACAAACTCCAAAAGACACCGTGAAAGACCTGCAGAGAAGCTGAAGACAAGGTTGTTTTAACATCACTTCAAGAGCTCACAGTCTACACCCTGAAAGAAAAAAATAATTATGAAAGTCTGAAATTATTTGACACAGTGTTCCTGTGACCCAGGGCTCTGAAGTTTCTCCGCATGAGAACCCGGGAGCGCTGCAGTTTCCTCACACGCAATAAGGAGCTTGAGGTTCACAAACCCTGCCGTCAAGACAACGAAGACTTGCATGCAAACTTGGGGACAGAATCAGCTGGAAATCTGTGAAGGGAGATATCCGCCCGCTGACATTCAAAATAAAACACAGAACGTCATTTAATCGTCGCAACTACCTGTTTTGTCTTTTTTTTTTTTTTTTTTTTTTTTTAGAAAAGTAAGAACTCTGGAGACAATAAGCCTTCCCGAGTATAAAACTTAAGTTTGTTTCCCCCCCGCTCTTTGGACTGTAGCGATCAGTTTGCTGTTAAAAACCTGTGATGTAGAAACAATTATCATCCCATCTATTTTGGCACTATCGTATCTCATCTTTAACTCTGATATGTCCAAGTGATGCAAGGACAAACCTCGATTTATTTAAAATTCAGGACTGTAGATTCTGTCTAGACGAAAATGTGCAGTGCGTGAGAGCTTCTGTCCCTTTTTCCAAGACAGCTATAACTGTCAGTGTTTGGCAATAATTACGCGGGGGGTTGACCGGGCGGTAGGAGTTTAAAGAGCAGGGTAACTGTTGTCAGCAATGATGGGGATGGTAATAAAAGGGGTTAAAATACCTGCAATTTTAAGAGTTTTCCCTTGCTCCTTTATTTTGAAATTGTAGGTATCCTACTTCCGGTAAGAATTGAATGTTCTCCGTTTGACTTGATGGATAAAAGTTAAGGAGGGAAGCCGCTCTCTCGCTAAACCCCGCTCAACGCTCAGGACGCAACCAGAGGAGAGGCGCGCGGGGCGAGAACAACCTGATTCTATTCAACGGATGGCAAGAGACAAGGGGACGCAAAAATACGCGTGGGAATAAACATGCATGGTGAAAAACGCTTCTATTGAAGACTCAGTTCTTATGCAGTTGAATAGATCGCGGTAAGATTAGAGTTCTGTCGCGTTTTTAAGCAAGAATTACGCACCACGCGCCTTTCCATCGCAAACCAGCTTTTTACGCGCAGACCTTTTGGGGATGAGAGATTCCACCCGAGATCCCAAATCTGCATTATTCTCGCTCTAAAATGCAATCAAGGAACGGGATCTTAAATGACCTTTCTGCTGTCTGGAATTTAGCATGGAGAATAGACGCATTAAACACTTTGCCACATGGTAACGAATGCTTTCAGCTCTGTTCGTGGACCGGCTTGTTGGAGCAAGCTCTGTTGAACTGAACCTGGCTCTGAAACCTTGGAAGCGTGTAGGTTAGAGACTGTGCGTGATAGCTACACCTGCGCACTTGTCCCACTGACGGAAACCCCTGGGTGAGTTTTCAAAAACAACGGCATGGACAGTCATCCCAGACGTCTATCCTGCGTGTGAGTCACCGTGAGCAAACATTTGGACAGGGAGCGCTCACGGACCACGTTTGGGTTGAGGATATTTAACAGTGCGTACTTTGCGCAAGCGGCGCAAGCACACGACTCCGGGACAAGGCTCGTTGCGGCTGCGGGATTGGACCCCGGAGTGCTAAATGCCCAGCCGGACCCCTGCGGCTCCTCAGGCTGGGCGGAAACATGAAGTCCTGGGTCCTGCTGCCGCTGCTGCTGGCTGCGCTCTTATCGGCCCGTCTGCGGCTCGGGAACGCTGAGGTAAGACCGGTAAACATATGACCTCTAATCGATGAGGGGACACCTGACAGATGCGTAGATGGCCACATAGTTTTTATTTATTTTTTGGCTCAGATTGAAATTAAAACGCGTTAATGCTGGAGATAACTGATTATATCATTAGGTTTTGTCAGTTTTTAAAAAATGCAATGACCTAAACAGTTTACTCTTGGGTAAACGTATGCCACATTTTTAAACGCAATGCCTGAGATCATGCGTTTGGACCGATTTTACACTAATTATTTCGAATGGGCACAGATTAGGAATGTTGTCTAAAATGTAAAGACCTGCAGAATCTTTAAACATAGACTTCACCACAGGGTCTGCGTTAAATGCGAGACAACAAGGAACTCATTAGAAGCTTTTACATCCCTGTCTAATGTGCTTAGACAATCCATAAGATAGATCCCTAGCTAACATTTAAAGGGGCATATAGGTTGGAAATGGAAAGAGTAATGGGCTCCAGGTGGGCGTTCCCACGGGTCACCTAAGGGGTTTCCATTAGGACATCTTGTGCACTTACTTTTGTCAGTCATCCATCCAAGACAAAACTCACTAATGGATCAAATTAAGCACAGTTTTGACCTCTATACAACAAGACGATCATAGTAATTTAAGTAAGATGTACTGATGATGTTACTTCAGAAGTGCATGAACTGCTTTTAAAAAGAGATGGACTGATCAGCTACCAGTTCCAGTTTTCAGTGACCCCCCCCCCCCCACCCCCGACTATAACCCAAAAACAGAGGTAACAGTTTTAAATTCCAACTGAAAATGAAGTAATTATAAGATTATCTCTATTTATGAATTATATGTGATGTCTTTACCCTTTAGGCTACACATTTTTATTTTATTTTTAAAAATGTATATCAAAGTGCACGTGGTTGGTTGATATAGAACCGAAATAGTGGGAGTTTTTAATTTTGATGCATGTAATAAGAGAAAAATCTGATCTTTCAGTATTTGGCCAGCCACTAATCAGGGCTGATCAATGGCAAAATGGCTGATCCCAGTTTCTTGCTGACTGATTGGTGCATTTCTTCTTTAAAGTGAAACAAACATTGGTTTCAATCAGGCAGTAAACCATTAGCATGCTTAATCTGAAGCATGTATTATAGCGGAAAGGGAAACACCTCTGTTTTCAGGTTAGCATTATGCACTTTTTGAATGGACTCCACATGAGCCCGCTGATTATTCAGCAGTTTTATAGCATTCCAACTTCTTTAATCTCAGTGTAAAATATACCTTAAAATGTTGAATCTTTTTACAAGCCAGGGTCCATTATCTCTTTGCTACTGTGCATAATCCAGCAACACATTGCTGCTTATACAATATGTTGTTCAACACAAGCAAAGCATGTCTACACATGCGCTAGGAATTATGTTTCATTTTTTTAACCACTTTAATGGTGCTACACCCACAAAAAAAAAAAAAAAATCTTAGGCGTCACTCACGTTAGACCGCAGGTTTTCCTCCTCATCTTCTAGTGAAAATAACAGCAACTGGTTGGTGACTTTTAAACAGGTTGTTTTGTGACAATTGTCTCTGCACACAAGCTGGCTGCCGCCTGTTCGCTTGATCCATTTTACATAAGAACAACAACTAATCTGCCAGGGATTTCATGGAGTTTATGCACTGTGTGTGTATTTCTGTGTGCGCTCACATCTGGATGCATATCTGAGCGTGGACGGGTACATGTTAGCGTGACATATGTGCATGGGTTTTTGTGCCCCCCCCCCCTCTCTCTCTCTTTGTGTGTGCGTGTGTCAGGGGTTAGGCCTGCAAACATCGGATAGAAATGTGCAGTGTGGCTCATAAGAGCATTTCTTTGTGTGCTGTAATTACAGACAACATCTCTTCTCCATAAAGTGAACTGTTTGAATCAATAAATGGGATGATAAATGAAGTAAGTGCTGACGTTTTGGGTGGTGTTACAAATCTAGCATACCTTATGTTATGTTATACTTTTCTCAGCTCTTGGACAAAAATACGGTTTAGGATGAATCAGAGATTATTGCAACATGTATCAAAGTGACTCATCCATACTTTCCGTTAGACTCAAAATAGCTGGGAGGCTTTTACTTCAAAGCGGCTGCAAGTATGTGGACTATGTGGCAAATTTCACCATAATAGCTAGTCTAAAGAGCGACTGTTTTCTGTGTTCCCTTTCTGATATCATTATAATTTATGCATAAAAGGAGGAATACTGAGCTGGTTTATTAAGTCATTGGTTTTAAAGTGGTGTCTTTGAGCTAGTACTATACGGCTGCCAATGGTTTCTCATTGTTCAGTCCCGCAGCCAAAACGGTAGCATGGATTACTCTGGTGGCTGATTTGAGAAGTGTGTTAGCTAATCAAGGTTTTTTCCCCACAACTATGGTATCACTGAGTGTAAGATGGAGACAAAATAGTTACTGGCATGTGGAAAATGTCAAACTAAAGTAGGGCTGCACAAAAATACTACTGGTGAAAATGTTTAGTGATCATATAGGCTATATCACAATTAACCCACATTTCACTGATAGTTTTCTTTCTTTCCCATTGCACATTGTCTTTTTTACTCGCCATGAGTTTAAGCATTTCTGCTACTAGAAATATAAAACGTGTGTGGGCATTAAGGGCAGTTAGAACCCATCCATCTGGCCAAACATATGGACATGGAGAGCATGAAACATCACATTTAAAATATAATGTCTTACTTCGAATCACATGATAAATGGCTTGTACTTTTATAGCGCTTTGCACTAAAGTCAGTCATTCATCCATTCACACCCTGATGGTGGGGAGCTATGTTAGTAGCCACAGCTGCCCTGGGGCTGACTGACAGAGGTGCGGCTAACATACATCGGCGTCACCAGGCCTCTCTGATCACTTTCATATGAAGTGTCTTGCTTAAGGACACAACAACGGAAATGGTCAGAGTGGGGGATTGAACCGGCAACCGACCAGTTACAGGACAAACTCCCTAACTACTGTGCCATCTATGTAGTCCTTTGCTATTTAAATATTCCATACAGTGATATTGCAAGGACAGTTGCAATTCAATTATATATACTGAGCGGCACAAAGGAAAGTAGCTCAGGGTCATCAGTTTGTGCACCAATATGTTCTCAACATGTCTTTGCCATTTCATCCCGATATTCTTCCATTTCATAGCCATATACAACTGAGACAGTTGTGTATTGCAACTAGGACTGGATGAGAATTCAATAACAATATATATTGATTGATATACATGTGTCTTCTATCGAGAAAGAAAGGGTCAATAAAAAGTTCAATAGAGAGCAGTTTTCCTTTCTGTTGCATTCTGGCGTATCATGTAGGTCATTACTATGGTCATTACATCCTCCCAACCAAACACAAACACAGGAACGCTCCGTCACCAAGCTCCGCCCCCTTCAAAGAGTTCAAAGAGCACATGTTCTTTTTCTTTTTAAAAAACTTGCAGTTTTGGTAAAAAGTCGGTTGAATAAAGGGTTGACTTTGAATTCAGTGTTTGTGTGTTCTTTAACTAAAAATAGGTCACTAAGCAACGGCATTCAATGTCCAGGGCTGCACTTAAAAATATGTTTTGAATTTTTTGATAACTATCTATATCAATCAATATGGTTTCTGTTTTATCAATGTGCTTCTTTTCTATATCGTCCAGCCTTGATTGCAACTAACAGTTTATTTTTTGTTTTTATTTTTTGTGAATTATGGAGGAATTATGGATCAGCCAAGTGTTTAAAACTGAACTCAGAGTAAGCGTAGATGTTAGAAGCTACATGTCAGCGGTCCATTCAGTCTGCATGAAAGCGCAAGAGTGTCACCAAATAACAGGAAGGCTGAATGGAGTACATAAAAGTTGCTTTGTTTTTGTCCTTTTACACTTTCAACCTCTGTAATGGAATATGAGCAGGGTTAAGGGTTTGGGTTAGAGTTGTGTGAGATGTCTAGAGTTAGTTAGGCTCAGGAAGATGTTGAAAATGTCAGCCTTTTGGATTGGGGAGGATTTTTTACTCCCCTTGTTGAGCCTGGCGACGCAGAACTTATCAGTTCGAGATGCTTGCTCAAGGCGCCGACTGAAGGCGCTGACTCAGCGATGCCGAAGCCGGCGCTGCCGAGGCAGTGGAGGCCAGGATTGGTGCAGTGTCTGAGTAGTAAAGTGATGACAGTAGCATCATTGCTAAGATGAGTTAATATTAAAAGGAGAAACAAACACTAAATACTATTGATCAATATTCTCAATGCTCGCGATTCCAACTGCTCAGTCTGATTTGCTGGGGAGCAGGGTGTGTGTCTGACTGACATGGTTTTATATTCGAACCCGGAGCTATGATGACAAAAGCATGTGCCATTTGAACCAATAGGAAACTTCAACGACAGTAGCCATGGTTCAACCCTAAGAGGGCAGCACTAAGACTAAAATTTTTCAGCACTAAAAAAGTTCACATAAAAAATTTATAAAATTGCACTGTAACATTAAAGTAGCACCGTTAGGCCCAGTTTATACAGTTTATCTGCAAAAAAAATTTTTGTGGGGTGAGTTACACTTAAAAAATAATAATTACTGCTAATGCAGGCAAAAAAAGAATTCTCAGCACTGTTCCAAAGTCTAGCGAACGAGAATCGGCAAAACTGCGGAACAGTACTTTAACGCTTTACAATGATTACATCCTCTTTCCATTTGTATTTATTCTGACCCTCTTTTGAAATACGAGAGATGATCCAAAATATTTTCAGCAACCTGCCACTGGTCCATAATATTTGTTCAAATCTCATATCCACATTTCACTACAGTAGACTATAAGTAGATTATTTTATTACTTACAATGATCAGTTGTCAATGTGGCTACGAAATGTTTCAAGTGCGGTACAAAATGACAGATGGTTGGTACCAAACTTCCAGTAGATGGCTGCCCTTTTTCATACCTGAATGTTTGACATTAGAAAGGTTGAAATTAAAAGCATATAAATTTGTAACGTAGCAATATGACCAACCCCCTTGGTAACCACATAAAGCTGCTTGATATTGCAAAATAGAAAGTTGCAAATACAAATATCAGTTTGCATTACTGAACATTTACCTATTCGTAGCTGATGACAAACCATTTTAACTTTTGGGTTTGGGCTTAGTGTAGAAATCTCAGGAAACACCTGCGGAAGAACACCCTTCAGTGTACAAACAGTACGTGAAGGCACAAAGGTGACAGCTTTCTTTGAAGACGCTATGAAAAGAAGAACGTTAACTCCAATGCAGTCAGAGCCGATCGTTGTTTTCTCATTTACTCTGTGCTCTTTTTTTTTTAGCTCCTTTCTTCTGCCGTCCCTCCATCCGTCACCCACACCCTCATCTGTTCTGCCAGGGCTGGGTCGCAGCATGCGTGGGGGGTGTCTGTTTGCTCTGCTTGCTGCTGTGTGTGATTGAAAAAGTACCCACTGAGCTCAGCGGGTCTTCTTTTATTTCTGCAGCATAAAGCTGGCGACCAGCCACCACTTGATAAAAGGAGGCATGTGGCGTGGCATCCCGGTGCGATTGTGACTCCGCCATCGCATCGATGCTCCGCTTTGTTTGTGTTTGCTTTCTCTCGAAAACTTTGAGCCCCAGCTTGACAGCGTGTGTGCACTAGCCGTCGGCTGGCCCCATAATTACATTCCATTACACTTCACCTTTCTCCCTAAACATTCCTTACAACATCACGGCCCCCAGGGCTTCCTCCAAGGGCCTGGGCACTGTGTGTTTTTCACAAGTACATCTATGACCCGCTCACACATCACAACATCCTAGCAGACTGCCTTTTTGACCTATACAGTCTCAGCTAGATGCTCATGCAGGGCTGTAAGCAGAACAGGCCAGAGATATCTTCTGTGTAAATGCGTGTGTCAACAGAATACAGAAATAAGACGTTCTCTTAAATCACTGTTATTTGTCCAAATCACATTCTTATTTTAAAGCAGTGGTGTGTTGTCTGTCCCATGCAAGAAGAAACTATTTCCTGGATGTGTGTTTCACCCTAATTTGTATGCATGTGTGCGCGATGAGTGCAGGGACTGTAATAATGGCCGGTTATAGAAGGAAAAGTGTCTCTTTGTAAGTCCGAGTGTGTGTTTATGTGTGTGAGTGTGTGTGTGTGTGTAAGGCTGCCTTGACAAATTGGGCGGACAGTGGTTAAGCATCTGTATGTAAAGGACAAAAAGAGGAGTGTGTGTGTCTGCGTGTGTTTGCTTAAGTGGGTCAGCCAGTGGATCGTGAAAGTCATCCAGGTGTCCTGAGCACATCACCGCCCACTGAACAGACAGAGAGCAGAAGGAGAAGAAAGCTGGGTGCGGGAAGAAAAAAAAAAGAAGACATGAAATGAATTTCAAATCACTCAAGGTCAGACACTACTGAAGATTCAGGGGATACTTTTGGCTAGAGTTGCTCTGGTACACGCAGGAAAAAAAAGTAAAACAACATTTAAGTCATAGCTCATTTTTTTATTATTTTTTTGCATGATTCACTATTAATTTTGTAAGCGTCATTTATTCTTTGGGCTTAAAAAAAAGTCACTTTAGTTGTTTGTCTATGAAACCACAGTGTTTGTGGTTCTTCCCATTTGGTGAAAGCTACATTTATAATGCAGCTGAGTAAAATGCAAAGCCCTTCTAGGGATGGGTGATTGTTTCCAGAAAAATAGTCTCAAGGTTGGAAAAACATAATTTTATGATGTTAAAACCATACACATTCACATGAGATAGTATTTGTGTTCCTCTAAATTACTTGTTCAAAAGACTGGCTCCTTTTTTAGAATTATGTATTTATAAGCAGCCAACAAGGGGGTAACTCATTTCATCTGGAAAATAAATACATGGAGGAATGATAAAATAGACCCAAAATGATTCATATCTCTGGTAGAACCAGGTTTAACACTTTTACCGACAATTTGCCATATACAAAAGCAGTTACTGTATCAATTTTGATACATTTATATAAAATTGGCAGCAACTGTACCATTGATCTGTGATGGAATGGCGACCCGCACAGGATGTACCGCACCTCTGACCCAATGAACGCTGGAGATAGGCTCCAGCCACCCTGTGACCCACCACAGATAAGAAGGTATAGAAAATGGATGGATGGATTGATGTGCCATTTGTTTTTAGATTTACTGAGTTTTATAGACGCCAGCTGAAATAAACCTACACACATATCATTCTCTGGTGTACCCAACGTCTCACAGGTTCCCAAAGAATTGACGTGATAAATAAAAGCACCCTGTGAGATAAGATTTCTTACAGCAGTTTTGTGTATGACACATTTTGTTAGCATAGAATATGGCACAAGTACAATTGGCATAAGCTGTTGTCTAACTGCACTAATAGGGTATATATGAAAAAATAAATGTATCAAATTTATGTCTTCTAAGGTAGTTTTGATTTACATTTCTGAAGAGGCAAATATTTTAGTTTTGCAACTTCTTATTCAGCGAACCAACTTCTTCCAGCAGAGGACAACTTTTATTTTTCCTAAATGCTTTTCTTTTGTCTAGCTACCAATTTTTTGTTTGTTGCAAAGTGAATTTAAAAGCGCCAGCTGCTGATTAAACTGCTGCAGCTTTACTTTTGGTTGTTGCTATTTAAATGAGCCATGTGTATAGTCGAGTAAAGCAAGATTTCTGAAGTATCAGCTGGTGGAAACACAAATGATGTGCTCCGACATTCCCTGTGATGGGGTTTATTTAAGAAGATCTAATGGTGCAGCCAAAGAATTTGGATTGCAGTAAATACGGTTAAGAAAAACACAGGAAGTGAAATTTTAGAGCTCTAACGGATCCATCGTCTTTCTAAAAGTTATCTTATCACATGTCATTTGAAATTCTTGGAACTTCCTTAATTTGTTGCGGCATGTTCTTGAAATGTTCCTGATTCAAATGTTTCTCTAAGATGGTATCAAGTAGCAGCCAACCAAAACAAAATGCTCCAAAGAATATTCCCTGCCATCTGCCTTTGATCCCACAAGTGAAAGCACAAGTCTGTCCTTAAACACGGCCATACTAGATCCATAATGAATCCCTGCAGTGGCATTCATTAAAACCTCATTAATTCTCTCAGTCCATCTCTTTTCGTGCATAATGAATAATTTCATTACGTAAATTTGAAAAAAAAAATTGGCTAGTTTTGGGGTTTGAAATGCAGAGATGTTTTTTTTTTTTTTTTTACAAATTGTTTACATCTTAATTATGCTTCTTTGGTTCTCTATTGTGCAAAGATGCGTGTTAAAAGGAAATTAGGATTCTAAAAAATACAGTCAGAGAGAGAGAGAGAGGGAGAGCAAGCTCATAGAGGCTAATTTCCTGCGTCACAGTGGAAGAAACAGGGGGTCTTGTGGGTAAACAGACAGGGAAAGAGTGAGAAAAGCAGCAGCAAACACCAATCACAACCATCATTTGCTTCAAAGGAGGAAGTGAAACTGGAGCAAGTTTTGGCTGAGCTCAAGAACTGAGGTACTATAAAGTATAAGTAAAAGGCTTCTTTTCCTTGTCCTCAAGTTCAGTGCAATCAATAACAGATGCTATTTAAAAATGTTTTACTTTAAATTTCGTTTCTACCAATTTAAACATATTTACAGCTATAACATTTAAAACAGTTTAATAACCTGACCATTTAACCACCTTGTGTCACTCTAGAGGGGGATGCCAGAAATGGGTGAGATTCTTCACAATAAACACGAGGAAACATCCCAAATATTTAGCAGGAGTTTGACCTTCAGTTTTACTTGTCCGTGTGTCAGAATCAAAATAACAAATAAAAAGATACATGGGATCTGAATCTTTTTTATATATATTTTACCAGCAGTATAACTAGTTGTTTATTTGTGAATCAGTTTAATTACGTAATTCATTTTGTTTCACATTTTCTTCTATTTTTAACATTCGTATAATTCTAAGAATGTGTAGAACAAGAGTAGGTTAGTGGCATGTCCCATAAACCAAGCAACACAACACCAGATCAAACATTTGTATCCTCGTGGTGATGGGGTGATGTAGACGGCAGACATCACTTGCAGATTTAGTCAAATGCAACCTCAGAACTGGGACAGTGTGACTGATTCAGGTCATCCTAATCTCTCATAAGTTGTATTCCCTCCTTAAAGATTCATATTGTTTCCAAAACAGTTAATAACACATAGCAACTGCGTGTCTCTGTCTCCACAGGGCGATCCACTCCCTCAGTCACTGGTCGACCTTGTGTGGGACTCTCCCATCTCCTCAGTGGAGGACCTAAAGCTGCTGCTGCAGCAGGAGGCCAGTGCAATAGGTACTAACGGGATCTCTCTCTCACTCACACACACACAAACACACGTTAATTAGGCAGACACGGAGGAGGTAAGCTTAGGGGTGTATCCGCAGCCATGAATAGAGAGAAATGCAGTGTGAGATAGTGTCAGCAAAACATACCAAGTAACATGCTTAATCAGTCAGTCATGGAGAAGTCTGAAAGAGACAGCAGCACGTTTTCATTCACAAGCTGAAACGGGGAGGAAGGGGAACGCTTCCAGGCACAAGGTCACCGCATTGTTCTGCTGCTCTGGATTCCTCAAAAGGTTTGAATTATGGATGTGTGTATTTGTGTCACAGAAAGAGTTCAACCCTCGCCGTGTACTTTCCCCACCTCGACAGAGTCCAACCAAACCAGCTCACGCTCAGATCAGTTTTAAAGTTTCCCCAAAGAGGAACCAAGTCGCACGTACATATATTAATAGACAGGACTTTGATCGTCTCATAATGCATAAATAACACAGTGACATAACTGTGGCCATAGAGAGGAACACGCAGAGGGAAGGATGCTTCGAAACAGGATGCAAGGAAGTGACTCAATCTTGTTTTTTATTTAGAATTAAGTATTTTTATTTTGGCAGAGGCTAATGCAGCTTGTATATTAATGTTTTCTATTAAAAAAAAACAATTAACCTATTTTTTATGATGATATCTTGTAGACATTTGCAAATTGAATTAAATTACCCAACAGCCTATCACAGGGCCAATCCTGGCAATACACATAACAAAACCTGTAAATTTGTAGCATTTGTAGCACATCCATTGTAGCTATCACACAATAGTGCTAACTAATTAGAAGATATTAGCACTCCTATTAATTCAGCGATAGAAAAAATATTTTGGTTATGGGTTTTCTAAACATTTTTATTAGCCCGCAGTGGTAGGCTACATTGTTTACGGGGCATTTCAGCATTCACATACTAACACTAGCATGTTTATGAGGCCATTTTAGCGTGTTGACAAGTTAGCTTGTTACAAAGCTTCGATTCTCTCCAAATGTGTAGGCAGAGCATCTCCCTTTTTTTAGGATTTGGACAAACGTCTGCGTTTGTTGATTTTTAATCGCCTTGAACCATGTGTAACCTTTGTATGTTAACATATCTGAAAAAAAAATTATTAATCTTCAAATGGGCTCTATGCTATGATTAAACGAGCCAGGCATTCAGACCAACACTAATGTACTGGCGTCTACAGCATTTAAGCCAGCCAAATGGTAATACATAAAAGGGTGAGATGAATTACCTTTACAGTTTATTTAGATACAGATAAATGAACACCTAGCAACCTCTGTAAACAAAATAGAAGTGTTATTTAGCTCCAGGCAGCTAATTAAACTTAACAGGCCACCAAGTACACCTTCATGTATATTTTGGAAACAGACACTCACACATTGGTCAAAGCAGCCTGCACCGGGGTTATAATTAGGACTTAGGGGCTGCCGCATGAAATGAGAGTATACGTGCACATACATACATGAGCTATATTTAAAACGTCATATCTTTGTTCAACAGTTTTCTTGACAGCAGTGAGACAAATTGTGGCAGAAAATAGCCTAATTGTTTTTAGAGCGGTAAAGCAAAAAAAAATAAAAAATGGCTTCCTTTGTGCGTTGAACAATGAGCTTGGCATAAACCTGCCCAACAGCCGCTCGTGGTTACATGTGACTTGCTTATGGTGGAGGGTTTTTATGACTTTTCCCTGCTTCAAATCAAAATTGTGACAAATAAAGATGACCTAAACGGTGCCTTCCTCTTTGATGTCTTTTATTTAGAACATACAGAGGAAGAGCATTACCGTCTTCCAAGCGCCACCCATGGCGGTACACTAGAAGTCTTGGTAGGTTTCCACGTCTTCTTCTATTCCCAGTATTAGTCTTCTTTTTATCTTATAGCTTTCTTTCATTTATTCTTATCTATGTTTTTTCTCCTGCTCCTCTTTTGTCCTAAAAGTCGATGCAAAATTGCCGAGAAGGCAGAATGTAAAGTCCGAACAGAAGTAATGGAAATAACACGATCCATGTTGGATCGCACCAATGCACACTTCCTGGTGTGGCCTCCGTGTGTGGAAGTGCAGCGCTGTTCCGGCTGCTGCAACAGCAAACAGAATCAGTGTGTCCCCACTGTTGTCTCCAGCCGATACCTGCAGGTACACACTCTATCTAGCAGCCATTACATTTTTATTTTTTATCATTTTCTGTAGAAATGACTACTAACACAAAAAAAAGACTTACTGAGGTGTCTTCAAGAGAAGAAAATGTTTTCTAATGTTTCTAATGGGATTTTTGTTTCAG